>NW_027441138.1:0-18725 GCF_949628215.1 Phalacrocorax aristotelis | reverse complement strand
TAGGCGTCGGGGGGGGGGGGGGGGGGGGGGGAGCAAAAATAAAAGAGGAAGGAGGAGGAAAAAAAAACCCAACAAGTTAGAATTGTGCTCGCAGTTAATTGAAAAATAACTGCCAAGTTTACAAGCAGATTGCAGAGGGAGAGGTGGGCTGGAGGGCAGCAAGGAGCGAGGTCCGGCCCGGGAGGCGAGGAGGTCTCGGTGGGGAAGGAAAGAGAAAGTTGGGAAATTGTGGCACGCCGGAAAGATGAGTGATTTGCGTGTGCGTGTGTGTGCCAGCGAGCGTGTGCGTGTCTGCGTGTGCAGGGAACGAGCCTGAGTAGCCGTATCTTTCCCTGAAGTTACCTTTGTTTACATGGCATGCGGCTGCAAACGCTGGCACTGATGGAGTAAAACACACGCACACACACACACTAAAAAAAAAAAAAAACTTTGGTCAGCTTTCGGGACTCGAGGCATGCTTACGCTCTGTGTGGAGATGGTTAATGAATCCAGTGTTTTTGCAGTTGCAAGCTTGTGCATTCACTGTGCAAGGCTGACTGCAGGCTTTTGCAGTGGCAACAGCGCACCAAAGATATTAATTACACCGTCCCCTTTTTTTTCCACGAATGTTTGGCTATTGTAAGTTCGGACCTTTCTGTTTTATTTCCCCCTTTCCCTTGATAATATTTAATCTTTCTCTTCCTTTTAGCAGGGAGAACTTTGCCGGGCGGGGGAGGGGGGGTCCTCTATGGAAAGCTTGTTCTCTGTGATAAAGTTAGCAGTGGGGAGCTGGGGGGCTGCGACCTGTTCCAGCTCGAAGGCTAACGACGCAGTGTTTTTGAAGAATACGGACGCATTTATTTTCCTGCTTTGTTTTATTTTATTTATTTTTTATTTTTTTTAATTTTTTTTTTTTTTTTTTTTTTTGAAAAGCGACACAGCAGTTCACTCGTAAATCTCAGTGCTACCAGGGCAATCGGCTGGGATCCACAACAGAGCTTGGCTATATTTTTAACAGCTGGCTGTGATTTTTAACCCCACTTTCTCACCACCCGGAGGACTTCTTTGATTTTATTCTTTTTTTTTTTTTTTTAACCTGCGGGGCTGCCTTTTGTTGCGAAAGGGGGGGCTGGGGGGGATGTGTGTGTGCGGATTTGTCTTGTTTGCTTTGCCTTTTTTTTTTTCCCCCCTGCCCCCCCCCCTTCTTCTTTCTTTTAAATCTATGTTTATTTTTGTGAAGCCTGTCTGCATTGGGGGCTGGGGGGGTGGGTTGCAGGGGGGCGCTTGGCTGCCGCTGGGCTGGGGGCTGCCTGAGCTGGGGTCGGGGCCGATACTGGGCTGGGGTCGGGGGTTGGGGGTTGGGGGGGGGGGGCGATGCAGGTCGTCTGCAGCCGCCCGGCTCCGCATGCCTCTGTCTGTCCGTGCCTGTGCGTGTGCCGGGGGCGAGGGGTGGCGGGGGGTTGAGAAGGGGGGTTGATGGTGGGTTTGGAGGGGGGGGTTGGTGGAAAGAAGCCCGGCATTGTCTCCGGCTGGCTGGCAGCGCCGCCGGGGCGATGCCTGCGAGCCTCCTGGATGCACATTTCCTCTCCTTCTCTCCTTCTTTTTGTCAGCGGTTCAGCGAGGAAGGATGCCGCCCACCCAGCCCAACCCCGGCCAGTACGCCCTGACCAACGGCGACCCCCTGAACGGGCACTGCTATCTCTCGGGATACATCTCCCTGCTGCTGCGGGCCGAGCCCTACCCCACCTCCCGCTACGGCAGCCAGTGCATGCAACCCAACAACATCATGGGCATCGAGAACATCTGCGAGCTGGCCGCCCGCCTGCTCTTCAGCGCCGTCGAGTGGGCCCGCAACATCCCCTTCTTCCCCGACCTGCAGATCACCGACCAGGTGGCCCTGCTCCGCCTCACCTGGAGCGAGCTTTTCGTCCTCAACGCTGCTCAGTGCTCCATGCCCCTCCATGTGGCACCTCTCCTGGCCGCCGCCGGCCTCCACGCCTCTCCCATGTCGGCCGACCGCGTCGTCGCCTTCATGGACCACATCCGCATCTTCCAGGAGCAGGTGGAGAAGCTGAAGGCGCTGCACGTCGATTCGGCCGAGTACAGCTGCCTGAAAGCCATCGTTCTCTTCACCTCAGGTAAGGAGGCGGCCGAGGGGTGGGGGGGAGGGGGGGGCGCCGTGCAAAATAATAAACCCCAAAACCCCACACACCCGCGCAAAAATAAGAAAAAAAATTGTTTTTTTTTTATAAAGGAAGGAGGCGGAAGGCCGAGGTAGTGACAGCGCCTGAGGGGGTACGACCCGGCCTAGGGATCGACACACACCCACTCAGTCCTACAGATGTTGGCATTTTAGCCCCCACCCCCCCAAAAAAAAAAAACCAACACCAAATTAAGCGGAGATGGTGGAAACATGCATGTTAACAATTTTTCCCTGTGATAGATGGTTCGAATTAACTAGCGGGAAAGTGCATTAGCGTCGCCTTTGAACCGCTCTGGTCGTAGCCTATAAGAATATAATACGCCTTTCTATTATTGTAACCTGCGAGGGAGAAATTTATAAACATCAAAGGCGAACGGTGCGGAGGAAATATAGGAAATGGAAGCAAGGCGAGATAAGAGGCCTGGCAGTGTCATTTTTTAATTATTATTCTAATTATCGCCACGATGGGGGCTAATTGCCACTTTTTCTGCTTGTTTGTTTTTCCTTTCCCACCCCCCTCCCCTCTCCCCTCTCCTCTTACCCCTCTTTCGTCCCAGTTTCCGCCCCCCACCCCCAACCTCCCCTTTTCCAAACCCGTCCTCCTGGTCAGCAATAACTAAACAGCTCCGATAAATCTGGCTTAAAACTAGGCCGAGGCAAAATTAAAAGCATTCCTGAACAAAGATGGCAAATCGTTCAAAGGCCTTGTTTAACAGTAAGCAGTTTATAATCCATCAATATTTGTTGCCTTCCATGCATGAAAAATAGTATTTACATTGTATTAAAATGACTCCTAAATTTGCACAATATTGTAATGTAGCAAATGTAGTATTAATATCGATTTGAACATCAGATAATTTATTTAGACAGGAGCATCTAATTTGTATGCAGGGTGGTCGGAGACGTGTACTGTGACTGCCCCCTTTTACCTCCAGTGCAAATGCAGCCTCGCAGCCTTGGAGGGAATATTTCTTTGCAAAGGATAAAGTGCAGATCTTAAAACAAATGGAAGATTTACCGAATAGCCACCCCGACATTTTAATGTATTTTATCTTAATAAGTCTTCCTGATGGAAACATGGTTTTCAAAAGTGACAAAAGAGACCTGCCGGCGTTTATCAGGCTGATTTAACTCCACAGCCTGCCTGCAGACACCCAGACTTTCGCTCCCCATGCATTTCAGGGGACTCACCAATACATAGGGACAGTTGGGGACAACCCCTCTTTTTTACCTTTATTATTATTATTACTGTTATGATGACTTTTTTTTTGCCAGGCCTGACTTTGAGAGATTCTTCCCGAGCAGGGAAGGAGGGGCGCTGGCCTCTGCCTCGGCCCTTCCACCCGCCAAAGGCCCCGGGAAGGCGATGTGCCCCCAGATGCGGACATATTTTGGGGGTGGGGGTGGGTTGTTTTACCGGTTTTCTCTCTTTCTCCTCTTACCCACGCACACACTCACACATCCCCCCTTTTCCCTTCCCCAAACGATCGACCTTGGCTAGAAACGCGGTTAGTGGCTTTAGAGGAGACTTTCATTTACATATATTAGGAACAAATGTTAATAACCGGAGGTCTGTGAGGGGAGAAGCCCCTTCCCACGGTGGAGGGGAGAGTGAATGGGGTTGAGGAAGGGAACAATAATATTATTTTGGAGCGGGATCGCACGGGCCATCTCAGAAAATGGAAATACAGCTGTCAGGAGTAATCTACCCCTTACCCCCATCCACACATTTCCACTTTTTACTAAACTTGTTTTGATTGCTTAGCCAGAGGGGAATTCGTGGGAAGCCTTTCTCAAAGTCATCCAACTTTTAAACAAACTTTGACTGATGGAAAAGACATTTTTTTTTTTTAAGGCGTATTGTCCCAAGCCCTTCGCTAAGGACTGAGTATTTAAAGCTGGCATGGGTTTCTCCTGTTGTGGTTTTCACATTCGGGCTCTGGATAGCGTGTATTTAATCCGTAAAATTCTGGACACCGTCCAACGACTGGGTCGTGACCCAAAACCTGCTCCTTTCTTGCCTCCTTTCCCCCTCCCCTCCTTTTTCTTCCTCCCCCCCCCCCCCCCCCCCCAAACTTTAGAGTTATTAATTCCTGCATCTACCTTTTCCTCATCATAAATAAAGGTTTCCAGGAAGGGACTGAGCCAGATAACATAAATCCAATAAATCTATCTGCAGCGCAATGAGAACTTTGATTTCTAGTTAGATGCCAGCTGATTACATCTATATTTTCTGAACACTAAACTCTTCTGAACGCGTAACATGAAATACATTCCCACCACTACAAAGGGGAAGGCTGGAGTGTGCTGAACAGTAATGGTTATTTATTTACATAATTTCTTTTCCATAGACTGCAGGAAGAAATATAGAGCTTTCCCGTATTGACACACTGCCATATTAAAAATAAAATAAAATAAAATAAAAAAGAAGTGAGGCATGCACAGGATTTTCACATTAGCCCACTTTCGGAGAGGGAATAATAATTCACCTCCGGTAAACAGGGATTGCATTATTTCCCCCACGGATTGCACCTCTCTGGACGCCATAATCTAACCGAACTGCGCACCCCTTAATTACGATTGTTTTTAATCCCGATCTGAGGGGAGAGTTAAGCCTTTTCGCCGCCACCTTGAAGGATGAGGGATAAAACCCGCGTAAAGGCAAATGCCGGACTACTGGCAATAATTAAAGCTCAGTAGATATTATCGGCATGAGAAAACCCTGGGTGTTTGGAGGTCTAAGGCAAAACCCAAAGCGTATTTTTTCCAACCCTGTCCGCCCCTCCCCAGGCTGCCGCCCTTCTAGCGAGCAACTTCCCCATCCACATTGTCCAGTGACCTGCGGTTAGAGGGGCACTTGTCGTAAATACCCGATAAATATTTTACTAACCTTAAGGGTATGACATATGGGGCATAAAGGGGGCGGGGGGGGGAAGCCCTGCTAGGGTGTCAGTAAGACCCTTTCATATTGCATTGTTTGGAAGTTGAATAGGATCCTAATGCATAATGGGCAGATAATGCATGTAAAATAGCAAGATATATGTAAATATGGAGTGTGATTTGTGGCAATCAACATATGAACAGGCTTGTGTTTTTGATATATATTGCAAACAAGAACAGGCCCGAGCTTTTGATAGATATATATGTTGCAACCTGGTGCGTTTGATGTTGCAAAATATCATTGCATTAAAGGTACAGTATGGATTAGCGGGGCAGCCCTGGCTTAGATAATTGTATATCTGAGGGATGCCAAGTCCGCAGCTCAGGTCAAAGGTTCTCCCCTTCAGAAGTTCCTGAATTATGGCTTGTTTTATTTGTATTTTTGCTCGAGGCCATAGTGTTGTAGATGAAGGTGTTCAGAAATCTTTGTAAAGCCAGTTCTTGATACGGGAGGACTTAAACTTCAAAAATGCACTTGCGACGAATTTTTTATTTTTTTTTTATTTTTTTTTTTTTTTTTTTGTAGGGGTGGGGCGGCGGGGGGCTTTGACTAGTTTGTTGTGTCTTTTCAGGGTCACAGTTCTACACGCATAATTTTATAATGTCCTTTTCGGGGGGCATTAACACGCATTAATTCATATAGCAATCTATATATTAGCAAAGTCTGGCTTTGATCTATGTTAAACCACACTGCCAGCTGTCTGCCTCCCTCTGATCCTGACGTGTTTTGTGTTGGGTTTTGGGTGTTTGTGTTTTTTTTTAATATTTATTATTGATCTCAGAAACAATGTGGATGGTTTTAACCATCCGGCCGTGCCCACCGCTTTTCCACGACTGCCGTTTCCTGCGCAAGTCCCTCAACAAGCAGCCGGTGCACGATTACCCTCTGTTTTGGGTTATGTGCTCACAGAGAGAGGGGTGCGCGTGTGTTTGAGCGTGCCTGTGTGTGTACAAACGCACAGATGCATCCCTACCCCGATGCACATACGCTATACGCGCATAGGTGCAAATCCAGGGGTGCGGAGGGTTCCACTCTGGGATTAATGTGCATTTCCCCAGGTCGCACCGTTCTGCAAGGTGCCAGGGGGACGTTTCTGCCCGTATATGTGCCACATATAGGGAGGGAGTCTCTCAGGCCACATTTAGGCAAGGCTCACCGCTACAGCCGTCCCTAGCTAGCTTTGTGTCTGAGAGCTGCAAGGCGCCGGCTTAGCGCAAGCTCGGACTAACCGGGGTCGTTTTTCCACCGGATTTATCGCGCAAGCCGCAAAGACGTGGCCGGTTTGCCATCGCTGGCGGCGGGGCAGGGACAGAGGGGACACCCCCCCACACCCCGCTCCTTTCTCCCCGGCATCCCCCGGCCGGCTCCCTGCCCGCCGCTGCGGGTCCCAGCCCCTGCCTCCCCGCGATGCGCAGCCATGTCAACAAACTCCCTCTGTCTCCCTCTGCCTGTGCGCGCCTCTGCTTTTTACCTTTTTTTATTAATTATTATTTTCCCCAATAGCCCCTTTTCCCCCCTCTCCCCCCCCCCCCCCGCCCCGGTATTGTTTAAGGGGGGGGCTGGTCCCGGTTTCCTGCATGCCGGCGAGGACCGCGCGGAGTGGCCGGGGAGGGGAGGGGGGGTGTCAGGGAGGAGGGGTGCGATGGGGACTCGCGGCGGGGGTTGGGGTGTGTAAGTGTGGTGTGTGGGCACCCCACGGCATCCCCCGTGGAAACACCCAGAGGGCACGGAGAGACCGCGTTATTTATTCGGCGGCGGTGCGGAATGGGGGGGGGTAGTTTGGGGGAGGGCGGGTTGCGCCTTTGGGGGTGCCCCCCCACGCTGGCGGCGCTTCCCCGTGCGCTTCCCCGCCACTAACCATCTCCCCCCCCTTCCTCCTCCTCTTCCCCCCCCCCTCCTTCCTCCACCTCTCCCCCTCCTCCTCCTCCTCTCCCCCCCCCCTCCACCCCCCGCCGCCGTTCCGCGGCTGCCTCCGCGGGCGCGGTGCGGCGGGGCAGACGCCTGCGGCCTGTCGGATGCTGCTCACATCGAGAGCCTGCAAGAGAAGTCCCAGTGCGCGCTGGAGGAGTACGTGCGGAGCCAGTACCCCAACCAGCCCAGCCGCTTCGGGAAGCTGCTGCTGCGGCTGCCCTCCCTGCGCACCGTCTCCTCCTCCGTCATCGAGCAGCTCTTCTTCGTCCGCTTGGTAGGTAAAACCCCCATCGAAACCCTCATCAGGGATATGCTACTGTCGGGGAGCAGCTTCAACTGGCCTTACATGTCCATCCAGTGCTCCTAGAGCCCGGCCCGCACCCCCGGCAGAGACGCGGCTGAGCGGCGGAGGCGGGAGCGATCGCACCGAGGGGCATTCGGGGTGCAGGGGGGGCCCGGGAGGCGGACACTGAACAAAAGAAAGGGCCGAGTAGGAGCAGAGGTGTGGCCGTGGTGTGGGGAGAAGGACGGACCTCGCGTCCGTGGAGGTTGTGGTGTTTCGCTTTTTTATTTTGGTTTTTTTTTTTTTGGAGTTTTTTTTTTCCCGGAAAGGAGGAAAAAAATAATATTAAAAAAAGAGGCAAAAAGGAAAAAAAAAAAAAAAAAAGAAAAAAACACAAAAAAATATGAGTATTGAGGGGATATTAATCAAACCTGAAGGGGATACTGGATCTTCCAGGATTTATTGTGGACTGTTGTTGATATATGCTGTACAGTAACAAACAAAAACAACGCGTTGAAACTGAACTGAACCTTGTGTAGAATGAAAATCAACCGAGCAAACAAACAAAAACAAACAAACAAACAAAAAATCCACACGCAAACACTTACCACAAGCATTGTTACTCATTTTGTAAAATATTAGTCTTTATTTTCATCTTTTGTAAAACTTAAAACATCGTATGCGCATAAAGAAAAGAAAAAAAAAGAAACAAGAATTAGGGGAAAATAACATTTTCCAAATAATTATAAAAAGAATTGTCCTGTGTCTATGTATCTATATCTGTTTTGTATTTTTTTCTGGTTCCAAACCAGGTTTCCTGTGATTCTATACTAATAATTTTTGATATAACCCTTTGCTTCTTATAATGAGTGCGATATATGTTGTCGAAGCTGTTCTTCAAGAATTAAAATTGAAGTGAGAATTTAAACAAAAATAAAAGAATTTAGCAAAAAAAATCAACTTATCACCCCACAACCCATGAGTCTTGTTGCTTGAAACATGCCAACAGTTCACAAAAAAAAAAAAAAATCAATAAAAACCAACAACAACAAACCAACCCAAACAAACAAACCAACAACAACAAAAATCTCCCTGGATTTTTAACTCCTGAACTGGTGTTTAAAAGGGAGAACTTAAAAAATACTCGTGTGGGGTAACCAAGTCATGTGAAACACGTGATGTTCCAAAGCGGACTTGACTGTCTAAGTCTAGGGCTGAGCTGTCGAGGCCTAGGAAGATGGAGCAGGAGGCGTGACGCCATGCCGTCGATAACCTTGCCTCTGCTGGGACTGCAAGGCAAACCCTTCACCAAGGCCCACGGGCCCATCACTCTGGCCTACCCTCTTTGGAAAGACCTTTTCCCATCAGCTGGAGTTCCTCCTGAGTTCACACCTTGCTGCTTGCTCGCAGACACCGTGGTCATGGATTGAAGTCACCGTATGCCCCGCATCGCTGCGCCTGCAGTGGGAGGCATACTGTAGCCATGGCTTCTGCTGGCTGCAGGCACGGTGGCTTTCTGCTTTTGGGGGCTTGGGGTGGGGTTTGGGTGGGTTGGGTTTTTTTTTTGCTTCTTTTCTCTTCTTTTCCACCCCAAGGACTCGCCAACCCTGGTATGCGCTCTGGCTTGCATGCCTTGCGCTCGCTGTCAGCCGAAACATCCCCTCTCCCTCTTTCTTCTGGCTCCAGTCGCTGTGCGTGGAGGGAGGATATTCCCAGCCTATTAATATAGAAATCCAACTGGATGCTTGCTCGTTGGGTGGCGAGACAGGGCGTTTTGTGAGCGCTCGTGTGCCACAGCCATGCACAAAACATGGGCCCGTGGCCCCCCACACCATGGCCGCCCACCCCAGGGGCCCAAGCTCAGTGCCGAAAGGCCCGCTTCGTTTCGTCTCGTCTTTTTTTGCAAAGAAAATTAAAAATCGTTTCTGTAATGGAGCTCCTTTGAAGGTAAAGGCTTCACAATGCTTCTAGCTGGTGGTGCAGATCTCTGTAACAGCTTTCAGTGCATTAATGTTTTATAGGATCTGAGACGGAGCTGTAAGAACACATACTACCAAGGGAGCTCTTTCTTAACATATTAATAAAGCTGGATCTTTAAAAATAACATTCCCCCCCTCATGCAGACACCTCCTGTGCCCTCCAAACAAGCCCGGATGAGGCAGGCTTTTCAGTTTGTGGAGTCATGGGCAATGTTTTCCTTTTAATTTGCTGTCCTCCATACTCTCCTTCTCTCCCTTGCTCTCTCTCTTTTTTTTTTTTTTTTTTTTTTTTTTTTTTTTGCATTAACAAGATCCTTCAATCCAACCCGCTTGGGGTTTTTAATATTCTAGGCGCAGCAGATCCAAGGCGAGAGCAGCTCTATACAGTAGGCACTTATAGCTGGATAATCAACATTGCGGGCAGATCCTCTACGGGGGTAGAGCCCATTTTGGGATGGAGAAGCGGCCTGTATTCACAGGTGCAGGACACACACACACACACGCGGGTGATTTCAGACCTGGGCACACAAGGGTGGGAATTAGACAGACAGACAGACACCCTCCCTTTTCTCACTCGTGTGGATGCTGCGTAGGCGACAGCTTTGTTCCTCACCCTGGTCGCCTTCCCTGGGCAGAGGGGGACAAGCAGCCCCTCTGGCCTGGCAGCGGGGAGTGAGCGGGGATGCTCAGCCCTGGGAGATGCTGAGAGCAGCTCTTCAGCATTGCTTTTTGGTGGGATGGGTGACTGAGGACCCAGGCGGGTTAGCAGTTAAAAACAGGAACAAACAAAACCCGCAAAAACAACAACAACAAAACACACACACACACAAACAAAATAGAAAAGAACAAACAACAACAAAAATAAACCAAACAACTGGGGATATCGGAAGAGAAAGACAGGTCTCGGTTTCTTCCAATGAGATGTAAATATATTCATTACAGTGTTATCCCACTGACGAAAACAGATAAACTTTTTCGTAGGTCAGAAACGTATTTTTCAATTAATTTTCATATTTATGAATAATAATAATCCACCGATTGCCAAGAAACTTGCAGGTGTAGAGGAGGTGTACGAGATGCACTTATTTCCATGTATGTGCCTAGAAAGAAGTGTTTCAATCCCTTATTAAACTTTGCTTATAAGACAGCATGGTGTTCTGAAGTGTTAACTACCCAGTCTGCGTTGTGTCGGTGGATGTTTTCCTTTGCCACGCTCCAGCCTCTCGGGCATTCATACAGCGGCTAAAAATATTGTATGATCGCGTCACCAAGCACTATTTGCTGGGGGGGGGGGGGGGGGAAAGGAAAGAAAAGAAAAAAAATTATATGTGAATGTGGAGAGGGGCCGGGGTCCCTCTGCAAGTTTCTGCTGGCTTGTTCGTAACCCACAATATACTGCTTTAAAACCAGCTCCAGATACATTTCTCCTGCCTTGTTGTCGCCGGGGGGCCTGGGCGCTGCCCCCGGGGGCTCCGCGGCCCCCTCCAAATCTCCTCACAGGGTGTGGGGGATGGTTCCGCAGGACATATTCTGCCCCCCCCCCAATCCCTGCATCCCTGCCTGCTGCGCAGGGCTCTGCGGCCCCTCCGTGCTCACCGGCCGCTGCGGCAGCGCTTCAAGGGGGTGGGAAGCGGGGAGGGGGGGATTTTAGGGAGGGTGGGATGGGTAGGCGACCCTCCCAGCCCAGCCCCGAGTGGCGGACCCACAGATACAACGGGCCCCCACCTTTTAGCTCCTCGCTAACTAGCTTGCCTCCTCCCACCGCCCAATTAGGCCTTTTTTAATATATATATTAAATCGAATAAATATTTGGAAATGCTGATAAGTGGTAGTTGGACCCGATCTGAGGCCGGGGGTTGGTGTTCCTGTAGCAGCAGGGGCAACGCTGGGGCGGGGGTCGCGACTCACACCTCCACCCCCCACACCCCGCACCTCCTCCAGCTGCCCGGGGAGGGGAAGGGGCTGCTTGACACCTCCCCCCCTCACGGGGGGTACCGTTTGGGCATCTCGACCCCCATTCACCCCCTTCACCCGCAGGGGAGAAGGCGATGACCCCAATCCCGGGGGGGTGGGGTGGGGTAAAAGGTAACCCCGACTTTCCCCGGACCCCTCCAAATTAAGGTGGAATTGGAGAGCGTGGGGATGGGACTCCACCACGAGTGGCTTCTCTCACCACCACCACTAAAAGCGGTGGGTGCAGGCGCAAAAGGCTCTTTCCCTGAGAGGTTCGGGCGGGGTCTCGCGTGGAAAGCTCTGTCTCGGGGTCACTGCAAGCGGCAGTAGGAGTAATGCAAGAAAAAGTGAGTTCTGCGTTGCCTCACGCCCAGGAAACAGTTTTGCTCCCCACGAGAAGAGGTAAATGTATTTTTTCCGACAAGAAAGGGCTTAATAGACACTCCGTCTTTTTAATTTTTTTTTTTAATACAATTTTCTTTTTTAATTAGCTGTGGGTATGGCAGCCAGGCACCCCCTTCCCAACCGAGAGCAGATGTGACCCGCTGCCGAGGGATGCGCAGGCAGGGGCTGGCAGGGGCGGTGGCCCCTGCTGGCCTGGACGGACCCTCCGACAGACGGACAGACGGACGGAGGGTGGCGGGGGTGGGGTGGGGGGGCTCAGGGCTTGCTGCTGCCGCCCCACCAGCAGCCTCCAGCCGCGCAGCCTTTCACAGGCAACCTCCGCGAACGCGTGTGCACGGCTATTACGGACACTGTCGACATGCTTCCTCCGGTTTCATGGGGCATTTCGACTATTCAAAGGGTTAGTTTTTAAGTCTTCAAATAGCGAGTTTGGTTTTCTTTTCCCCTTTTATTTTATTTGGTTTTCTTTTCCCCTTTTATTTTATTTGGGGTTTTTTTTCCCCACCCCCCAGACCCGTATCTTTATCCTGTCTGCTCTCTGCTGCACCGGGAGAGGCACGAATCGCCCCCCCCCCCCGCCCTTCCCCACTTTCCTTCCCATTTCTTGCCATCTCGGAGCTAATTTCAGAAACGGCGTGACCTCCACGAAACGTGTCTATACATTTCTTCTAAAAGGCTCCCTTTCTAATTGGCTTCACAGTCACTGACTTTGACGTGAGTTCCTTTTTTTTTTTTTGTAGACACCCTCCCCTTCTCAGTCCCCCTTCTCAGTCCCCAGTGGGTCAGAACGGCTGAGGATGGGTGTCCTGCAGTGATTCCGGAGCGCAGCTAGAATGACAAATAAATACATTTCAAAAGCCACAACTCTCGGTTGCTGTGGGCAGACCCTTCGTCCGACTTGCCCGGCTAACTTGCAGACCTGCTGGGTTTCCCGGCACTGGTGACGTGGGGGATCCCTCCTACGAGAAGGCGTTTTCGAGGGGAAAATAATATTAAAAAAAAAAAAAAAAAAAAAGAGGAGGAGGGAAGAGGGAAGGGAAAGGAAAAGGGTAAAAGGGAAGAAAAAAAAAAAAGGAAGGAAAAAACCAGAGGCGCAAGGAGGAGGTGAGCGAGGGGGGAGATCCGAGAGCACAAGTGGAAACTAATAAAACTCTTGTTAAAGTGCTTGCTCAGGATCCATGGCGTCACCAGGTCTTTTACTTAGGAAGCCAAAGAGTTTTATTCCTAAATGAGCTAAAGAGCCATTTACCTCTGTCGTGTTCTATTCATCAAGCCACAAGTCGAGAGTCCCTAACATGAAACTATTTGTTTGCTTACACAACCAGCTGGGTGCAATTTCACGTCTGAGATATCTATCTGAAAGCGCCTCTCATTTATTATCCTTACTTGTCAGCGAATCCATTTTCCAACTTTTTTTTTTTTTCACTCCCCCCCCCCCCTTCTTCATTCATTGAAGGCTCTGGGTTTAAATGCTCCCTTAAATATTTCAGCAGCTACCCCTTCTCCCCCTCCGATCAACTTCAGCTCAAAATAGCCGGAATAAGGCTGAAACTGCAGAGGTGGGGAAGGCGACCACTGCCCAAGGTGACTGACTCCCTTATCCAGCTGCTGCCCCTCTCTCCTGCCCTCTCCCTTTCTCCCAAGGCCCGTCAGATAGTCATCTGGGGGAATTCCCCCCCCTCCCCCGCCGCCCCTTTCTTTTTTAAGTGAAGGCATCCCTGCTGGGCATTCTCCCGTGGCTGCAAGGCACAAGGTGCAGCCACCTCAAAAAACAAAATTACATTATCCAGCTGTGGGGAAGGGTCGTGGACCCCCGGCCCTGCCTCTTTAGGGGCCGTAGGGAGGGTGGGGGGCCCAGGTTGCCCTCGCCGGCCCGGTTTTGCGGGTCACTGGGGTGCAGGGCTTGTGTGCAGGGGGTAGTGGTGTTCGGGTGAAGGCTTGGGGAGGGATATCAGGATCTCTTCTCCCACCCCCACGTGGCTTCCACTAGAAATACAAAGACACGACGTGAAACGGGCCCGACCGGGTTATAAACGTAATTGCGAGGAAAAAAAACAATTAACAAAAGGGACAGTGGGAAATTGTATCTCCCCTCCCTTCCCTTACCCCCAATTTTGAAAAATCAGGATAATGTGAGTAGTGTTTCAAAGCAGGACCGTCTGGCTGACAAGAGACTCACTGTTAGTAATCTCAATGATGGCTGTATAATAGTGTATATACATCTCCTTGTCTGCAGAACCCTCCATCAAGCTTAAAGCAATGGATCAAATCCAAAACTACAGGGTATAAAATATCCCCAGTTGTTAAAAAAAAAATTAAAAAAAAAAAGGGAGGGGGGGAAGGGAAAGGGAAGAAAGGATGGGGAAGGGCGGGGAGGTGGGGGGAGCTCCTTGAAGGAGAAGCGGACTGGTGGCTGTGAGCTATCCTATTGTGTTGATTTAGGAAGGCGTTTTGCTGCATATAACGCTTAAGGCTGGTCCTACCATTGCTCGGCCAAATAAATAATGCACTGGCCAAAGCGCTGGGGTCACGATCGATCCCTGCGAGGAGTGAGATGCGTGTGTATGTGTTCGAGACACGCGTGTGTGTGTGTGTGTGTGTGCCAGGAGGCAGCCCAGGCTGCATCCCGCTCGGCAGGGCTGATTAGCATTCCCCGGCAGCCCGTGGACCCGCACTGACAACTAACAGAGATATCCAGCTCACCGCTAGGCCTTCTCCTTTTGTCTGCAAACACCCGCCAGCAGCCCGGACCCCCCGCTCCTCACCCCTGCCCGCACCCCTGGCCGCCGTTCCCCCACGCACCTCCCCGCCGGCTTACTTCTGTTTTTTGAAATATATATATACACACATGCATTTCCCCCCCCATCCCCTTTTTTTCGTGGGAGTGGGGAGCGCTGCCCAAGGGCCGAGAACCCCAAGGCCCCTCAGGGCTCACAGCAAGCCAGGGCTGCCCTTTTTCACCTTTTTTTTTTTTTTTTTTTTCTTCACTTTTCCAGGGACACGACTTGCGCTGCGGGACCGGGTGTGCAGTGGCTCCCTTCAGCGGACATGCGAGACGCCCCTGTTTTCTCTTCTTTTGCTTTTCCACCCACCCAGGGTAATTTTTTTTTGTTTTGGGTTTGTTTTTTTTTTTTTTTTTGCGGGAGGTGTGATATCCTTTGAAGCGCTCAACCTGCTCCACGCAAGCAGCCGGTAAAGAAGGAGTTGGGGCTTAAATCCACAGGCCGGAAAAGTGCTTTAAACTCTCACTTTTTGAGCCAAACGGCATTTCTGAGCCACACAAACTTCCAGCAAAGTAGCTGCGGCTCCCTGAAGTGACAAATAAAACTAGTCAGGTACTTTTTTTTTTTCTTTCCCCAGAGAGCCATACAAATTGCTCCATGTTGACAGATGTTTGTCACTTAGTAACTTCTTTCCAAGTTTTTTCTTCTCCCCCCCTCCCCTCCTCTAAGCCTTCTTCCGAGCTTGCTTTGTTGTTTTAAAATATGCATGTCTCTCAGGAATGCAAGTCACGAGTCCAAACTTCGTGTCCAACCTCCCACAAGAAATGATCCTTTTATAGGGAACCCGATATGTCTCAATCTGCACTTCACTCAAAGCCTCTGGATATAGGGCACTGGTCCCTACGCAAAAATAACTCCGCTGAAACGCCTTTCCACCTAAAAGATCCCCACGAATAACTCCCGGGGAAGAAATATAGCTCCCATAATTAAAGGCGGCAGCGGTCAGAGGGGAATGCAGTCTGGAGGGGGGGGAAATGAAAAAAGAAGGTGGGGAAAAAAAAAAAAAAGCAGAGAGCGAGAGTTTTTATTTCTGTGCTGGTTGCACTGGGCCGTCATTAGCAGCAGGTTTATCAAGACGAGCCTCTGTGGCAGCTGCGGGTGCGTGGGGAGAAGGCGTCAGCTCATGAGGAGCAGAGAAGAGGAGAGATCAAGGAGCAGAGCCCAACTCCGAGAAAAAGAGTAAGTGACCCTCAGTACAATGCAAGAGCCAGGGGACCGCCGGGCTTTGAGTCGGCGGCCCAAGTTGGCTTGCGAGTGCGAACAATGGCATGGGAATAGGGAGAGGAGTGGGACAGGACGGGGGGGAGCCGGGGAGGGAGCGGGGGGGACCCACAGACCCGGAGATGCGGCCCGAGTTCTCCCCATGCCTTCACCGCGCGGGAGCTCGGAAGGCGGCGGGGACGGGGTGGGATGGGGTGGGGTGGGATGGGGATGGGCATGGGGCCTGCCCCGGCTGATTTATGTTGAAAATAAAATTTAAAAAAAAGAAAAAACCAAAAAAAAAGAAGAAGGAAAAAAGTCAAAAGAAAAAATAAGGAGAAAGGGAGAGGGAAGGAGGGAGGGAGGGGAGCGAGAGAAACTTCCCAAGTGATGAGAAACAGATGAGCTCCCGCCTGGGTCACGTTTGCTCCCCGGCCCTGATGTGAAGTGACGTCAGCAGTTGCATACCCTATCGTCGTCAGAGCGAGCGGGACGGGGAGAGGGGCCTTCCCTCTCCCTCCGCTCCCTCCTTCCCCCTCTCTGTTGGGACAAACTTCCATCAGGATTAGGCAAAACCGAGCCCGAGGAGCTGCCTGGCCGATGCGACACCTTTCCCTCCGCGCGCCACGCCATCTACGTGCCCCGACGTATGGAGGGCTCGCGGGCCCCGGCGCCTATAGGAGCCGATAAGGCAATAGCTCTCTGCAATATTTACAGCACCGCTTTTAATACGCACCAGATGGTTCGCGACGAGGCTGCCCCAGCCAGCGAGCTCCTCGGCTTTTGCTCAGCAGCATTTTGTTACAATTATACTCCATGCTGGGACCAATTTTATTGGTGGCCTATTTCTTCCCCCCCCCCCCCCCCATATTTGCAGCATTTTATGTTAAAAAATGTCCCCCCCCCCGCTCCACGCCCCTCTGGCACAGGGGCAGACCTTCCGATTGCAGACAGCCCTCCTCATCCTCAGCAACGAGACGCTCCTGTATACATGTGTGCACAGATAAATAATGCATACGCGTATTTATTCATTATATTTGATCAATAACGCTCCTATTTGTTAAACCTCAATTGAGCGCGCTCGCCCGCCTGATAACAAACATCACGGGGCGATAAATATTGCATACGGTTAATTATTATGCCAATGCATTACGCCTCGCTCCTCTTATGTACTCAAGCCCCTCGTAAAACTCCTGGCAAACACGAACACCTCTCGCAGATATTTTGCTGCCGAGAGGGGGAAAAAGAAAAAAAAAAAGAAAGAAAGAAAAAAAAAGAAGCCCAGCCCTGTGAAGTCTCTGAGTCTCTGGGAATTCTTAAACATTGACAGGAGGAAACTGTGGCTAATACATTCCTGCGAGCTAAAGGCTCTGCTGTTAAGGAGAGAGAGAGCAATCCTTGCCTAGAAAACATCCCAGGGCTTTTAATCCGGTGCCCGGAGTATGTTCTGCACATCGTACAGGAGGCTACGGCCAGGATCGCGTGGGTTTTTGGTTGTTGTTGTGGTTTTTTGTTTGTTTGTTTGTTTTTTTTTTTCCCCTGGTGGAGTTTTGAGACCCCCTTTTTTACTGTACAGCGGAGAGCCTGGTTTCGGCGTGGCTGTGCAAATAGCCAATTTACCCCTTTGCAGGTGTGTTCTCCTTACACAAACGCTTTCCCCACTTTTATAGGAACTTTTAATATTTTTTTTCTGCCTCTCCTGCTAAAATCACAGATGTTTATTTTATTGATAAAACCTATACCTTGGTTATGCCGAGAATAATATGCCTCAACTAACAGCCATTTAGCAAATAACAGAGGCGCTCTGGATGCTTTCCAATGTTACACATGTACTTGGTCATAAAATGATATGTGAAAAAAATTAACATCTGCTTTCCTAAAATAAAGTGTTGCAAGTAGCTTTTTATGAATGCTTCCCTCATTTTAAAAAGAAATATGTAGAGATAAACTGGCATCCATATGTATAGCATATTTATAATGGTTTTAGGATTTGAAGGTAGCTATTCATTGCATAAGCCATTTAGAACTGACGTTTTAAAAGCTACTTAACCTCAGACATCCTTGAATCTTAAAGAAGGATTCCAAACGATATTATTTAAAGAGGAATTTGCTGTAATTTAATTGCATATCAAGGCGGAACTGTGCACAGGCATGGCCCCGGATGCTGTGTTTAACACCGCTCCAACTCAGAATTTATTTACCTGCGTCCTCAACACGTTCTCCCCTCTTCCCTCCAGGGCGGGAGGTGCCATCCAGCTCCCTCCCGGTTCTCCTTCCTCCGCTCCCACCTTCGTCCCGGGGACCGAGGCGATGCTTCCCGGCACTGCTCACACCGGGCTACTTCCCCAGGCTTTGTCCTTTGTTTGGGGAGGGGGGATCGGGACCTACAACCATCCCTCTCTTTTTAACATTTCTGGCAATAAAAGGCCAGACCCTTTCCCCGGAGGAGCCGCCGGGGCGTTTTGCAGATGTTCTTTGCACCCAAAATGACCCTCTGAGGCTCCCTTCCCCCTTCCTCACCCCCGAAAGGGGCTCCGAGAGGCTCCCCCTCCTCTTGTCCTGCCCGAACTGAGATGCCAAAACCTACCGGGTCTGGGAGCGGGTGGGGGGTGGGAAGGGGGGTATATACCCCCCCCCTTACGGTGGGGGGACCCTCGGGGCTGCAGCTGCACCTCGGAGCTGAATCCGCGTGGGGCGGCCCTGGCGTGGGGTCAGGGTGTGATCTGGGGGGACACACCAAATCCCAGCCGCATGTTTTATGTGTGTGCGCCCCCCCACCCCAGCCGTAGGATTTCTGGGGGACTGACCTCACTGCCCCCCAAAGCCTGGGGCCTACCCTGCAAAGCAGGGGTGATGGGGGACGGGGGGGTTTTCTGCCCCCCCCCCGAGGGATCCCTGTGTCCCGCCCCGTATCCGTGTGCCTGGGGGGCAGAGCTGGCCGGCCTGCCCCGTAGATATGGGGGACAGAGGTGAGGGACACGGCCCCTTCCTGAGTGACAGGGTGCTTCTCTCTCCCCCCCTTTTTAAATTTTTTTTTCCCCCCAAAGGCCGACCAGAAAACCCGGGCAGGGGAATTTCCAGTGCTCCG
>NW_027441137.1:0-78929 GCF_949628215.1 Phalacrocorax aristotelis | reverse complement strand
TGGCCTTTCTGCTTCATGAAACTAGCTAAGGGTTTTCTCCCCATCAGGGATGCCTGCATTTTGCATTTTTCAAACCATAACCACAGCCTCCAATTACTTTCTCTAACGAGTCCATGGGGAGGGAGGCTTTGTCGGTAACAGCCCTTAGTGGGGCCCATTAATGAATGCTTCAAGGTACTTTGGGTTTTGCTTCTGACTTTGACTTCCTGAGAGGTTTGTTCAGTGTCCCGACAGTATCTGAGGTTCATGGACTCAGCCCCAATACACCAGGGGGCTCATTAAGATACTGATGAGCCATGTCTCATCCTATAATTTTTTTCAAATCCTCAAGACTTAGGCAGCTAATGGAGAGGTTTTGTAGGGGCAGAAGATTACAAAGAGCATCTAATACAAATTATTTTAAAAGGTATATTTACGACTTTTCAGTTTAGAAATGTATATTCCGTTGATATTGATCCAGAGTGTTTCTTCAAGGGGCTTGGACAGTTAGGAAAAGCAGGCCCTTAAGGTCCAACACTGTACGGACAACCTTGCTCCTCACCTCCCCAGCGCCAGCATTTCTCTCATCAGCTACCTGTGACTTGCGTCGCTTTTCCGTACATCACGCTTCTCCTCTGAAGTTTGCAGCTGTATGCCACAGCTCCTTTGCACCAACTCCCAACCCGTCTTCCTTAGAGAACTGGCTGTATGCAGGCACAGCATCCAGGAAAACATCATAAAGTTTCATAAACAAGAAAAAACACTCTGCGACCATACGCTAAGTAGAAGCTGCGTCCAATGAGGTTACGTTTCTACGAGGGATAGTCTTACGAGGAACGTTTTAGAGTGATAGGTACAAAAAGGTAGACATAAATATAATTAAAGAGTCATCTAAGGAGACAACTAGACTGTTGGAAGACAGGTAATATTTGCTCCCTGAACCTCACAGCAGCAGCGTAGGTGAGGCGACTCTGAATGAACAAAGAGCAAGGGAAGGAGAAAACTGGAGAATAATGGAAAGAGCCTTTGTGTAGACAGCCTGCTGAAAAGGTGGCATTAGAGGTGGTCATTGTGTCCTGGACAGGGGAAAATATATGAAGAATTAGAGAAATTAAGTCCATGGTGCAACAGGCAGAATAGAGGTAATGAAATTACAGGGGAAGATCAACATTAGTCCCTTTTTGAAAGGTCATTGGATTGGCAGAGGTCTCTTGTGAACAAGTGTTGCACTCATCTTTGAGGAAGGGCAACCCAGGGAACCACAGCCTGTACAAGGGCTTGTCTAGCTTCCCAGGCTCTGCCGGGTGCACAAGAAGCCGGGAGGGGAGGGGGCACAGCCAAGAGAGCGGATTCAAACTGGCTAAAGGGATATTCCATATCATGTGACGTCATGCCGAGTATATTAACTGGGGGAGCTGGCCGGGGCAGGGAAGGGGCAATCGCGGCTCGGAGACCAATGGCGCTGGTTGGCAGGTGGTGAGCGGTTGCATCACCTGTTGTTTGGCTTTTTGTTTTTTCCTCCTCCCGAGGGTTCATCTCTCTCTTTCTCTCTCTTTCTCTCTGTGTCGTTATTTTCATTTTCATGCTATTACTACTATTATTATTATTGTTATTACTGTTTTATTGTAATTATTAAACTGTTCTTATCTCAACCCACAAGTTTTCTTACTTTGGCCCTTCTGATTCTCTCCCCCATCTCACAGGGGTGGGGGGAGTGAGCGAGTGGCTGTGTGGTATTTAGTGCTGACAGGGCTAAACCACAAGAGCACCTCTCAACAGTCCAGTTGCTGCTTTCAGTACCAGGGAGATAAAAGCCTGACTATCTCTCCGTAGTCTGTCTAAATCTGTCTTTAGTCAAATCTTTAATTCTGTTTACTTTATCAGCTCCTTTCTGTTTAAAAGATTTCCTGCATGATTATGCCTTGTAGAAGGTGAACCTCATTGGTGGCAGCTTGTACTTGGCATACAGTGGAGGAGAGTGTTTTATTTTAATGGTGAACCTTATCGGTTTTATTTTGTTTGTTCAAAAAAAAAAGAAAAATCCCTCTTTGTGTGTGTGCAGCCAGTTCTCAAGGGAAAGCAGGTGGGAGCTGGTACAAAGGAGCTGTAACGTCCAGCTGCAGACTGCAGAGGAGAAGTCTCCTCTGATGTAAGGAAGAGGGATGCAAGGGATGAGAGACGTGATGGCTCTGGGGAGGTGCGGTGGGAGGTTGTCCATACTGTGTCAGACCTCAAGGGACACCTTCTCCGACCAGTCCAGATCACCTTAGGAGAGACCCTGGATCAATACCTATTGGAGAATGCTGCCATCACCTCTTCTTTAAAATGAAAAACAATCAAATGCACCCTTGAAAATAAAACCTCATATTTATTAGGAGCTCTTTGAATCTTTTCTCCATAAGTGTAGTAGGAAACTTCTCTAATTAACTCTACACGACTAGAAGAAAATTAGAGGAGGAGACAGAGCTCATTAGGGCTTGCTTTATTTTCATGAGACCCATGGTGTATTTGGCACCGGTTCCTTGAACCTCACGTACTGAGAGGGGATTGAACAAACCTTTCCATAAATCAAAGTCAGAAGAAGAAAACTGACGTACCTTGAAGCATTAGTGTGTCCCACTGAGGAGGGCCATTACTGAGAAAGGCTCCCCAGGGACTCGTTAGGGCAAATAATTGGAAGCTGTGATTGCAGGGAGGCCAAGGTAATGTGCCGGCAGCTCAGATGCTAAGAAAAGCCTGCGTTTGATTCATGAAGCAGAAGGGCCAAGCCCTGAGCCCCAGCCCGGGGAAGGCAGATCCTGTCCCTCACACAGCGCTCAGGGCCCTTCCTGGGGCAGGGGGCCGTGGGGTGTGTGATGGTGAGTGACAGTGCCCAGCCTTACTGGGGTGTGCAAGGGGACAGGAGGCCCCAGTGCCTCAGGACAACACGTCTCCTCATAGGCAGAGACGATTGCCAGAGCCACGGGGATAAAGCTTGGGTTCTCTTGGCGACTTCCAGCCTTGCCAGAGCTCTTTGCCAACTCTGCCGTAGGTTGTCCTATGCTGTCCCACAGCTGCTTCTTTTTCCCTGCAAGCTGGAGACACCCACCTCGCTTCCCCACCTTGCTCTCACCTGCCATTGCCATACGGTCACTGACGTCTGCCCATCCTCACGCTCCGTCCCTTGAAACAGAAAGAGACGGGCTGATCTCATCCTCCTTCGGGAGGACTTCATGTACCACAGCGCAAGCCTCTGAGGGACATTTCTTCCTCCTCGTGGCAACTCTCCACCTCCCAAGCTGCACTGCGTGGCAGTGCTTCTCTCTCCAGCTGTTTCCTCCCTCCAAGGAAAGCTCCACCACCTGGGGAATAACCCTTCAAGCAGGCGTCCCAGCGCGTCAGCCTTCCTGTGGCCTTTCACCTGAGCACACAGAAGCAACCTCACCGTCATCCCCCAAGGCCGCAGCCTTTCAGCTTCTCGCATAGACACGGCCAAGCTGCGTGCCTGCTGCTGCCCCATCAGGCCCCCGGGCAGCAGAGTCATGTCAACCGCAATAGAAGCCCCCCCCTTCCTGGCGTGAGCCCGGCTCCTTCGGCAGAGGGGATCTCACAGTCACTGTGCCAGCCAGGTGCCTCCTGCCGGCCTCTCGGAGACGCTGGCAGGTGTCGGCTTAAAAGCCCGTATCCCAGCCATGAGTCAAGGGCTGGCCCATCAGCTCTTTCAGAAAGATGTGACCTCACCGTCCCGTTCCCAGCCACGGTCCTGCTCTTGGCATGTCACCTCCAGAGGCAGAAGTGACCTCGCAGCGCCCTTCACTGCCATCAGCTTCCTACTGTGTTAGGAGTTTGCAAGGCACAACTGACCACGTGGTACCATACCCAACCATCCCCATCCTTGTGGCCCAGTACCTGAGCAGTTAAAGTACGCTTGTTTCATCCAATTTATCAGAGAGATGTCCTACCAACAGTTTGAGAGGGAAAACATTCTGCAGAGGAACTGCTCTATTTATGTGGTGCTTTTTATAGCTCTACTTCTGCCTCTCCGTTCTTTCTTCTTCCTCTGTCTGTTCTGTCTTCAAAGAGCTCTCCAACGACAAAAGAGTCATTGAGTCATAGAATAACTGGGCTTGGAAGAGACCCCTGAACACCATTGTGCTGGGTCTGGCTGGGTGCTGTTCGCTTCCCCCACAGCAGCCCATTTACTGCTGTGCTTCGTACTCATGGCTAGAGCGGTGTTGATCACGCACCCATGTTTTGGCAGTTACTGAGCAGAGCCTGCACCACATGAACGCTGCCTCTCTAACCCCGCCCAAAGTGGGTAGGCTCGGGGTGGGCAAGCGGTTGGGAGGGGACATAGATGGGACAGCTTACGGGAACTGACCAAAGGGATAATCCATACCACGTGACATCATGCGCAGTGATAAAAGCTGAGAGGAAGGAGTTGAGGGGGAGGGGATGATATTCATTATTAAGACCTTTGTCTTGCAAAGCAACTGCTATGTGTGCTGAATCCTGGCTTGCCAGGAGGTGGCTGGACATTTTCTGCTGATGGGAAATCTCCCTTGGTTTTGCTTTGCTTCTGCGTGTGGTCTTTGCTTTTTGCTTTTCCTTCCCACCCCTCCCCTCCCCCTTTAAGCTGCCTGTACATTGAGCCATGAGTTTTTCACCTTATTTTCTCCCTTTGCCCTGCTGAGGAGGGGCAGCGAGAGAGCGGCTTGGTGGGCACCACCCTGATGTCCAGCCACGTTGAACTCACCAGAGTCACCTGGCCCAACTCTCCTGCTATAGGCAGAGTTAACCACATGAGATTGCTCAAGGGCTCCCCGGAACTTGGCATCATCATCCACAAAGGAGTTGAAAGTGCTTCTTGTCCCATCATACAGAGCGATAATATAAAATGTTCCACGTGGTCAAGGGCTGGTCACCGAGGGAGGCCACTGGTAAGTGGCTGCCAGGAGGACTTTGTACCACAGAATATATTTGAGCCTCATCGTTCAGCCATCTTCCCACCCACCACATATTCCACTTCTTCAGTGCAGCAGTCAACAAGCTGGCTATTAGGAGACTATGGGACACCCCATCAAGGGCCTTGCTAAAGGCCAGCTACACAACATCCCCTTCTTTTCGCTCCCACATGTGTTCTGCAATCCCTTTCGTGTCCTTCAGATGCCTGGAGATGGTTGCAGGCAGGCTTGCCATACGACCTTCCCTAGTGAGGCTGACCAGTGCCTAATTCTCCCAGTCCTCCTTCCTGCCCTTTTGGAAGACTGGTTTCACATCTGCCTTTTCCAAGTCCCCAGGAACCTCTCGCTCAGCTCTGGCCTTTCTGAGGTGTTTCAGAGAGGTCTCACAATGACAATGGCCAGGCTTCTCTATACCCCTGACACCAAAAGCCTTCTCAATATTCCACACTTCCAGAGGAGTGCCCAGGACACAGCACATGCCTGTCCAGGTGCTCAGGGCAAGTTCAGAAGGGAACCAGAAGTGATTTCTTCCTGCAGGCCCCCCACACGAGTGGGCTCTCTCTGCAGCTCGCGGCTTTTCCCTGAGTGTTTTCCTCAGTGCCTTCCTGCTCCCATCCTTTCTGCTCCACAAGCTGTAGACGAGAGGATTGAGCAGGGGCACGGATGGTGTTGGAAAAGGGATTCGTCAAACTGTCTCAGGGGAGTTGTTCTGGCATCGCTCTGACAAGGATGAGGGAGGCTGTAGAAAAGAGTGGCACTAGTGAGGTGAGAGGAGCAGGTGGAGGAGGCCTCCTGCGTGCCCAGCTGGGCAGGAGAGCTGGGCCAGGGTGGCAGCTCTGGTGCACACAAGGGACGCCAGTGTGAACAGGAAGGGGAAGACTGGATCTAAAAACCAGGTTATGAAAGCAGGGAGCACGAGTGTCATGGTTTCACTGCAGGAGAGTTCCAGCATTGGGTCAAAACCACAGGAGAAGTGGCCCAGTAGATTGGGGCTACAAATCTTCATCCAGCTGGCACGCTGAGGAGATTCCCCAGCCCAGGCAGCCTACAGCCTCTCGTGCCAAACTTGCTCCCCAGGACGACAGCAGTAAATTGGCCCAGGGGCTCCTCAGGCAGCTCCTGCTACCCCAGGGACAGGGCAGCCTGCCCCAACCTCGCACCTACAGCAACAGATTTCTCTTTCCATGACTAACAGGGAGACACACAGTGCCCTGCTCTTCTCCCAGCGCATCCCATCTCCCCACAAGATGCCTTTTCACAGGCGAGCACATCTGTGCTGGCTGTGCCACCCATTCCTTCACCCTGTCCCTGCGCTCCCCATAGCCCCCGATCTGGCAGTGCTGCTCTGCAACAGATACGACCCAGAGAATGAAAAAAAAAAAAAGAAAAAATGGGCGGGTTGGGGCATGTTAACCTTGGTTTTGTCTGTTTTTGTTTTGACAGGTTTGTGCAAACACGTTTGCCCCGTGAGCAAAACGCACGGGTGACATTGGCAAATGTGACTGGATAAGGTTCCCTTTGCCTCAGCACAGCGACTCCCCAGAATCCATTTGCATGTGCTTGGTGGGAGTACCCCTCACCGCAAGTGGGTTCAATGATAGAGTTAACCATGTGCTGCCCGGGGCGCTGCCCGAAGGTCTCCCCGTAGAACAGTGGGACAGCTAGCTGGCTGCTGGGGCTGGGTAAATCACCTGCATTACCCCCACAGGAACTCTGAATCCTGGGAGCACTGAGCGCAGGCTATTGTACCTATTTCAATTATGCTAGTCGAAGCAATGACACGGTTTCCTGGTGGGTAAATGCTACAGTGCCTTGGTATCGCAACCATACCCGATGGTGCAATTCTACAGGAACGAACGTAACCACCAGCTATAATACACACACGACTCTACCACATGGACTCTGTTGGATATATGGGGACTGTGTATGGCCAGGACTGCCCAAAGCCCTAAAGGGTGGACCTTGCACCTTGGGACAACTGACGTTAGTCACAGCCAACATTATGTTAGCCATACAGTTGCGACAAAACCGGTCTCATCACCAAACCACCCGTAACATCCATGCATTTCCTCCCAGCTGTGAGGAGACAGTAGAAATCTGGGGCCTGGCAAACACCGTTGCTGCAGCTTTTAACTCCGGGTGTTGCCAGTGCGTAAGCCCTGATGACACTAAACCACCTTGGATGCTGGCTAGCAAAATTTAGTAATGCTACCAGTAGAGTTCTTTCTGGTTTGTTACTTGATGTAGACAGTATATACCATGCTATGCTTCAAAATCATGCCGCTATTGATTTTTTACTCTTAGCTCGTGGGCATGGATGTGAGGACTTTGACGGTTTATGTTGCCCGAACTTAAGTGACCACTCAAAGGCCATCCATGCACAATTGTGAGAGATACACCGATTGAACCAGCAGTTAGTGGAATCAACTGGATGGAAGCCGTTCGCTGGATGGACGTGGGGGTGAGGTTGGTTAAAACAGTTATTTTTGATCTTGTGTGTAGGTGGCATTTGTTTGCTATGCCTGGTTTGCTGTATACCATGGCTAGTCAGGATCATTCGGACTATTGTTGACAGAGCTTTACACCGCACAATGGTACGGGCTGCGGAATACCGTCGTGTCCCAACTACGGACCACGTGGTGGAATGCGTGAGGGATTTTAGATGACGGTCCATGTAGAGCCACTACGGAAAAATTACAAGCTGAACGCAGCTGTGAGACAGGACCTGTGTGACAGGACCTTGATGAAGGGAACTGGGAGGTTTGTTACTGAATAACATGCTGTTGCAATCTGGGAACCGCTGTTAGCCAGCAGAGCACGTGCTTGGCAGGCCTTGTTGCATGCGCTGGCCATGCGTGCGGCGACACCTAGTCAGTACCTTTCCGTTGAATCTGCATTGAGGGTATAAAAAGGGGCGGCTCAAAGCGGAGAGAGGGAGAGGACACGGAGCACACTCTACGAACCACAGGGGACGCCCTGAAGGTGCCGCGTCTACCTCCCTTCTCCATGATGACCCCGCTAACGGTCACCCTCCTGCTCAGCGGTGTCTCGGGCATAGCTGGGTTGGTTAGACTCTCATAAAGGGAAAACAATATGCTAGTAACCGCGTATGCAAGGCTATAACAGAGTAATAAATATTGTTGTGCTTATTAACTATCGTGTGTTGGGTGAATTTTGTGCATAGGAATCCTGCAAACGTGTTACAGGAGCGCAGTACCACAGGGTGACTCTCTTGGACTGTGCTAGTCAGGCTGGGAGGCAGACCCCGCTGATGGCAGTCACTGCCGCTGACAGCCTCCTACGCAAGCCCTTACGTGGCCATGGAGGGTGCTCAGAGGTACCTGCCTTATTCCAGTGCTGCGAGATGTGTTCAGGCACTGCACTAGATCCACCCTGTGCAAGTTCACTGAGGGTAGGACAAACCATTCACCAGACTCCTTTCCCTGTGCCTGCTGTGTCCCCTGGGCTTGCTGAGCTCTGGTTTGCTGGTACAAACCCAGATTTAGAGTATTATCTCTGGGTGACACCATGCTCAGTGGGGTCCATTCACTGCTAACTCCCTGGCACAGGCTGTCCCTCCCTGCACATCCCCTGTGCTCTCCGGGCAGCTCCCAAGTGCCCGCAGAAAAACATTCACCTGCCATCACCACTGCCACATGCTCTAGAGCCCCAGGAAGGTTAATCAGAGACCGTTTGTCATGTGCATGGGTGCTGGACACCAACAAGCAACACCTAAACCAGCCTTCAGACCCTTGAAGGCCATACTGGGACTGTGACCTCATCACACCGAGCCCATGGGGAACAAGCAAAACGAGAAGCCTCTTTAGAGTCTATTCCTTGGGCATGTTCTTGAGGGCAACTTTGAAAGGAGACATAAGCCTTCAGGCACGGCACTCAGGAGACGCCCTTTCATGATGGAAGTGGTGTTAGGGAGGTCAGCTCTATCAGAGAACTGTTCCTTGCCTGTCCCTTCCTGCAGTCACAGCGCTAAAATGCAGCGTGACCGTGACCCAGCTCCAGGAGCACTCGGGCCTTACACCAACACAGCGGCTCAGAAGGAGAGGGCAGACGTGAAAAGAGAGCAGCACTGGAAAGACCAAGCGCTGCTGCTCCCTGGCAGTGCTGCTGTGCCGGGACTCTTTTCCCCTCCGCTTCTGCACACAGGCACTGCCCTGCCGCTCCAGAGAAGGTCTCTGAGGAAGGATTTCAGACAAACAAGCTGCTGCAGGGTCCTTTGATTGGTTTAATTGCACAGAGAGTCTGGTTTCTCATTTGTACAATCTCTGGGACACACAGGAAATGTAGATACTGACGCAGAAGTGGGGGGTACAATGACATTTCTTTATGGAAGTTATTACCAGTAAAACAAAAGCAAATAATGTCCCCAAAACACCACCAGCAAAAGCTCCAGGAGAGAGGCTGGGTCTGTAAAGAGCTACATTATGAGGGATATGCAGAAGACGATGTACAGTTTATTGTTTCTGAAAAGCATCCGGTCATCAGTTTCCACACTGCACGCTTGAGCTCCTCGTTCCTCAGGCTGTAGAGGAGGGGGTTCACTGCTGGAGGCACCACCGAGTACAGCACTGCC
Source organism: Phalacrocorax aristotelis (assembly GCF_949628215.1). NCBI lineage: Eukaryota > Metazoa > Chordata > Aves > Suliformes > Phalacrocoracidae > Phalacrocorax > Phalacrocorax aristotelis. The sequence goes on along the minus strand of NW_027441137.1, from coordinate 69,416 downwards.
AATACCAGATCCTGGGCAGGGGAAGAGATTGAAGGGGGTTTCAGGTAGGCTAATGTGACGGTGCAGACAAAGAGGGAGACCACGGCCAGGTGAGGGAGGCACGTGGAAAAGGCTTTGTGCCGTCCCTGCTCAGAGGGGATCCTCAGCACAGCCCTGAAGACCTGCACGTGGGAGAAAAGAATGAAAACAAAACACCCAAAATCCACAAAGACACTAAACGCAGTAAGTCCGACTACCCTGAGGTAGGTGTCTGAGCAGGAGGGCTTGAGGATCCGGGAGATTTCACAGAAGAACTGGTGCAGGGCATTGCCTTGGCAGAGGGGTAGGGAAAATATGTTGACTGTGTGCAGCAGAGCAGTGAGAAACCCACCGGCCCAGGCAGCTGCTGCCATGTGGACACAAGCTCTGCCGCCCAGCAGGGTCCCGTAGTGCAGAGGTTTGCAGATGGCCATGTAGCAGTTGTATGACATGACGGTGAGGAGGTAAAATCCTGCTGATATCAAAATGACAAAAGGCCATGGTCACAGGCTATGGCGGTGACAATGAGCCCGTTGCCCAGGAGGGCAGCCAGGTAGATGGCCAGGAAGAGCCAGAAGTGCAGGAGCTGCAGCTCCCACGTGTCTGCAAATGCCAGGAGGAGGAATTCAGTGATGGAGCTGCCATTGGGCATCTGCTGCCTCTGGGTGTGGAGCACTGAACGAGGAGGACAGGACAAGTTAGGGCAGAATTCTCCGAGTGAAATCCAAGTGATTTCTCATACTACACACTCCCCACCCCTTCTCTATTTCTATGCGACCTCTGTCCAGCTCTGCGGCTGGAGCTCTGGTTGGTGCTGGCTCAGTGTGCCGTGAGGAGCAGGATCTCAGCCCGCTGGCTCCCAAGGAGTCAGCCCTGCACTGCAGCAGTGGGTTCATGGGAACTGTGGGGGCAGAGTTCAGTCCTGGTGTTCAAATACGTCAGATAAAAGCGCTCCTAATGGAAACGGGCTTGTCAGTACCTGCACTCCCTGTGCTAAGAAACCACGCTCACAAAAGTGAGAGAGAGGGGGTGTTTTACAGAGCGAGTCCTGCAAGGCAAGAGGATTGCTTGTGGCTTAGCGCAGAGAGAGGGGACATTTTCTGTCCCTCTGCCTTTTTCCTGATTGTCCTGAGCTCGTGCCTTTCTGACACAGAGAATAATCACACTCACATGTTACCCTGAAAAGACACCGGGCACTGCTGAGAGCAGAGGGACCCACTGCCGAGGTCTCAGCACCCCACTTCTCACCAAGGACACACATGGTTCATGTCACACACCCAACAGCATTTCCTCGGCTGGAGCATCTCTGCGCTTCTCCACAGGGCATTCAGGTACCACCAGGATGCCATGGGACAGATTTGCAACATGGGGGGCAGCTCAGAGCTTGGAAGGACTTAGCAAGGAGATCCCCAAGTGTCCTAATGATGGTCTCTCAGTAAGGGAGAGTCAGCTCCTTTGCCAGGGAATGACACAGACCACGTTGCCCACAGCTCCACAGCTTAGAGGGAAGCTGGGACACTGGTTACCTTGTTCCTATGGACGCACCTGCATGAAAGGGCCCACAAGATCAGCATTTGACTCTGCAGCTGCAACTCCCATCTGCAGAGAGCCCGACAGCAAAAACAAGATATCAAGAACAATATCGAAGGCTAGTGGACAAACAAGGAGAAATGCAGTGGTGGTGTAGGTGAAAGAGGCAAGCGGAGAGACAGCCGAGCGCTCGGGACAGCCTCACCCAGCTGTGCACGCCAGTGCCCAGGCATCACATAGCCAAGCAGTTGCTGTCAGCCCCTGTGCTCTCCAGAGTGCAATGGGCATGTGACTGGAGAGCTGCACCAATGCTTTGCTGGAGCTCTGGATGCAGATGAGGTCGTTCGTGCCTTGGACCCCACAGCCCTGAGGGCAGAGGCTTTGCTGGGTGGCAGAGGAGGCAAGTGGGCTTTCTCAGAGGAAAGTGTCTGCCTTGGCGGGGGACAACATGGAGTTTTCTGAATTCTCCCTCCCACCACATTTCGGGGTTTGTTTTCCTCTCATGCCCCTACTGCCTGGAGATTTTCACCCTGGGATGTGTTTCCCTGTCCTGTGTCTTTTTCCTGAGTGTTGGGTTTGCCTGGCAAGGACCCTGCCCAGGAGGGTCCCGTAGTGCAGGGGTTTGCAGATGGCCACATAGCGGTCGTAGGCCATGATGGTGAAGGAGGTAAAAATCTGCTAACACAAGAAAGGCAAGCAGAAAGGCTTGTGCAGCACATCCCACGTAGGAGATGCCCCTGGTGTCCCAGAGGGAATTGGCCATGGATTTGGGGAGAGTGGTGGAGATGGAGCCCAGGTCGAGGAGGGAGAGGTTGAGGAGGAAGAAGTACATGGGGGTGTGGAGGCAGTGGTTGCAGGCGATGGAGGTGATGATGAGCCCGTTGCCCAGGAGGGCAGCCAGGTAGGTGGCCAGGGAGAGCCAGAAGTGCAGGAGCTGCAGCTCCCGCGTGTCTGCAAATGCCAGGAGGAGGAAGTGGGTGATGGAGCTGCCATTGGGCATCTGCTGCCTCTGGGCGTGGGTCTGAGCGGAAAAGACAGTGACAAGTTAGGACAGGCTTCTCTGATCCAAACCTACACCATTTCATGTAGGCTTTCCCACTGTGACAAATCCACCCTTTTTCCTCTCTGGGGGAACACTTCATTCAGATCCTGGACTTGATCTTCATTGTGTGCTGGCTGAGTGTTCTGTGCACTGCCAGGCTGTGTGTGTGGCCTCTCAAGGAGTCATCCCTGCCCTGCTGCAGAGGGGACGTGGGAATGTGGCAGGGGGAGTAGGCTAGATATGCAGAATTTGTGAGGCGTCAGCACTCCTATTGCAGAAGAATTGTTTGCATCTACACTCCCAGTGCTAAGGAATGAGAGTGGCAGGAAGGAGTTTTAGAGAATTTTTTCCTTCCCACAGACCCTGCCTGTTTCTCTGACGTCAGAACTCCCCTGCATTTCTGCTGCACTTGGAGTTAGTGACTGCGAGACCTGCCGAGAGGCAAAGGGATTCACTGTGGCTTAGGGTAAAGTGAGGGTCGCTGGACGAGCTTGTTCCCAAGTGTCCTGCACTAACATCTTTGGGTATCAGAGGAGAATCACGCTCCCATGTTAGCCTGAAAATAAACCAGACACTGCTGAGAGCAGAGGGATCACTAAATGTCTCACCCTTTCTTAACCTATCTGAGCAAGGTCTCAGCACCCCTCTTCTCACCAAGGACACACATGGTTCATTTCACAAACCCAAAAGCATTTCTTCAGCTGGAGCAGCTCTCTGCTTCTCCGTGGGGGATTCAGATAACACCAGGATGCTATAGGAAAGCTTTGCATGCTGGAGGGCAGCTTGGTAAGGTACACAGAGCTCATTCCCCAGCCACACAGACTGCTTTGCCCACAGCCCCACAGTTAGGGGAGAGCTCGGACACTTCATTCCCATGGAGACACTTGCGTGGGAGGAATCACAAGATCAGTGCCTGACTTGGCTGCTGCAACTCCCATCCCCAGAGAGCCTGACAGCAAGAACAAGAGAACAAGAACAATATCACAGGCTAGTGGAGAAACAAGGACAAATGCAGAGAGGGTCTGGCTGAGAGAGGCAATGGCAGAGACAACCGAGTACCCACGAAAGTGTTAGCCTTCCCCAGCTGTGCACGCCAGCTCCCAGACATCAGCATTGCCCTCTTTACCACAGCTTTTCTGGTTTTAATTTCCTCTCATTCCCTGACCACCCCTTGCTGCCTGGACCTTTTCTTCCTCAGAGGTGTTTGTCCCATGTCTTTTCCTTGTCAGCGCTCACAGAGCCCATCCCACTGCCTCTGCACTCACCTGTGAGGTCACTTCTGCCTCTGGAGGTGACATGCCAAGAGCAGGACCGTGGCTGGGAACGGGACGGTGAGGTCACATCTTTCTGAAAGAGCTGATGGGCCAGCCCTTGACTCATGGCTGGGATACGGGCTTTTAAGCCGACACCTGCCAGCGTCTCCGAGAGGCCGGCAGGAGGCACCTGGCTGGCACAGTGACTGTGAGATCCCCTCTGCCGAAGGAGCCGGGCTCACGCCAGGAAGGGGGGGGCTTCTATTGCGGTTGACATGACTCTGCTGCCCGGGGGCCTGATGGGGCAGCAGCAGGCACGCAGCTTGGCCGTGTCTATGCGAGAAGCTGAAAGGCTGCGGCCTTGGGGGATGACGGTGAGGTTGCTTCTGTGTGCTCAGGTGAAAGGCCACAGGAAGGCTGACGCGCTGGGACGCCTGCTTGAAGGGTTATTCCCCAGGTGGTGGAGCTTTCCTTGGAGGGAGGAAACAGCTGGAGAGAGAAGCACTGCCACGCAGTGCAGCTTGGGAGGTGGAGAGTTGCCACGAGGAGGAAGAAATGTCCCTCAGAGGCTTGCGCTGTGGTACATGAAGTCCTCCCGAAGGAGGATGAGATCAGCCCGTCTCTTTCTGTTTCAAGGGACGGAGCGTGAGGATGGGCAGACGTCAGTGACCGTATGGCAATGGCAGGTGAGAGCAAGGTGGGGAAGCGAGGTGGGTGTCTCCAGCTTGCAGGGAAAAAGAAGCAGCTGTGGGACAGCATAGGACAACCTACGGCAGAGTAGGCAAAGAGCTCTGGCAAGGCTGGAAGTCGCCAAGAGAACCCAAGCTTTATCCCCGTGGCTCTGGCAATCGTCTCTGCCTATGAGGAGACGTGTTGTCCTGAGGCACTGGGGCCTCCTGTCCCCTTGCACACCCCAGTAAGGCTGGGCACTGTCACTCACCATCACACACCCCACGGCCCCCTGCCCCAGGAAGGGCCCTGAGCGCTGTGTGAGGGACAGGATCTGCCTTCCCCGGGCTGGGGCTCAGGGCTTGGCCCTTCTGCTTCATGAATCAAACGCAGGCTTTTCTTAGCATCTGAGCTGCCGGCACATTACCTTGGCCTCCCTGCAATCACAGCTTCCAATTATTTGCCCTAACGAGTCCCTGGGGAGCCTTTCTCAGTAATGGCCCTCCTCAGTGGGACACACTAATGCTTCAAGGTACGTCAGTTTTCTTCTTCTGACTTTGATTTATGGAAAGGTTTGTTCAATCCCCTCTCAGTACGTGAGGTTCAAGGAACCGGTGCCAAATACACCATGGGTCTCATGAAAATAAAGCAAGCCCTAATGAGCTCTGTCTCCTCCTCTAATTTTCTTCTAGTCGTGTAGAGTTAATTAGAGAAGTTTCCTACTACACTTATGGAGAAAAGATTCAAAGAGCTCCTAATAAATATGAGGTTTTATTTTCAAGGGTGCATTTGATTGTTTTTCATTTTAAAGAAGAGGTGATGGCAGCATTCTCCAATAGGTATTGATCCAGGGTCTCTCCTAAGGTGATCTGGACTGGTCGGAGAAGGTGTCCCTTGAGGTCTGACACAGTATGGACAACCTCCCACCGCACCTCCCCAGAGCCATCACGTCTCTCATCCCTTGCATCCCTCTTCCTTACATCAGAGGAGACTTCTCCTCTGCAGTCTGCAGCTGGACGTTACAGCTCCTTTGTACCAGCTCCCACCTGCTTTCCCTTGAGAACTGGCTGCACACACACAAAGAGGGATTTTTCTTTTTTTTTTGAACAAACAAAATAAAACCGATAAGGTTCACCATTAAAATAAAACACTCTCCTCCACTGTATGCCAAGTACAAGCTGCCACCAATGAGGTTCACCTTCTACAAGGCATAATCATGCAGGAAATCTTTTAAACAGAAAGGAGCTGATAAAGTAAACAGAATTAAAGATTTGACTAAAGACAGATTTAGACAGACTACGGAGAGATAGTCAGGCTTTTATCTCCCTGGTACTGAAAGCAGCAACTGGACTGTTGAGAGGTGCTCTTGTGGTTTAGCCCTGTCAGCACTAAATACCACACAGCCACTCGCTCACTCCCCCCACCCCTGTGAGATGGGGGAGAGAATCAGAAGGGCCAAAGTAAGAAAACTTGTGGGTTGAGATAAGAACAGTTTAATAATTACAATAAAACAGTAATAACAATAATAATAATAGTAGCAATAGCATGAAAATGAAAATAACGACACAGAGAGAAAGAGAGAGAAAGAGAGAGATGAACCCTCGGGAGGAGGAAAAAACAAAAAGCCAAACAACAGGTGATGCAACCGCTCACCACCTGCCAACCAGCGCCATTGGTCTCCGAGCCGCGATTGCCCCTTCCCTCCCCCGGCCAGCTCCCCCAGTTAATATACTCGGCATGACGTCACATGATATGGAATATCCCTTTAGCCAGTTTGAATCCGCTCTCTTGGCTGTGCCCCCTCCCCTCCCGGCTTCTTGTGCACCCGGCAGAGCCTGGGAAGCTAGACAAGCCCTTGTACAGGCTGTGGTTCCCTGGGTTGCCCTTCCTCAAAGATGAGTGCAACACTTGTTCACAAGAGACCTCTGCCAATCCAATGACCTTTCAAAAAGGGACTAATGTTGATCTTCCCCTGTAATTTCATTACCTCTATTCTGCCTGTTGCACCATGGACTTAATTTCTCTAATTCTTCATATATTTTCCCCTGTCCAGGACACAATGACCACCTCTAATGCCACCTTTTCAGCAGGCTGTCTACACAAAGGCTCTTTCCATTATTCTCCAGTTTTCTCCTTCCCTTGCTCTTTGTTCATTCAGAGTCGCCTCACCTACGCTGCTGCTGTGAGGTTCAGGGAGCAAATATTACCTGTCTTCCAACAGTCTAGTTGTCTCCTTAGATGACTCTTTAATTATATTTATGTCTACCTTTTTGTACCTATCACTCTAAAACGTTCCTCGTAAGACTATCCCTCGTAGAAACGTAACCTCATTGGACGCAGCTTCTACTTAGCGTATGGTCGCAGAGTGTTTTTTCTTGTTTATGAAACTTTACGATGTTTTACTGGATGCTGTGCCTGCATACAGCCAGTTCTCTAAGGAAGACGGGTTGGGAGTTGGTGCAAAGGAGCTGTGGCATACAGCTGCAAACTTCAGAGGAGAAGCGTGATGTACGGAAAAGCGACGCAAGTCACAGGTAGCTGATGAGAGAAATGCTGGCGCTGGGGAGGTGAGGAGCAAGGTTGTCCGTACAGTGTTGGACCTTAAGGGCCTGCTTTTCCTAACTGTCCAAGCCCCTTGAAGAAACACTCTGGATCAATATCAACGGAATATACATTTCTAAACTGAAAAGTCGTAAATATACCTTTTAAAATAATTTGTATTAGATGCTCTTTGTAATCTTCTGCCCCTACAAAACCTCTCCATTAGCTGCCTAAGTCTTGAGGATTTGAAAAAAATTATAGGATGAGACATGGCTCATCAGTATCTTAATGAGCCCCCCGGTGTATTGGGGCTGAGTCCATGAACCTCAGATACTGTCAGGACACTGAACAAACCTCTCAGGAAGTCAAAGTCAGAAGCAAAACCCAAAGTACCTTGAAGCATTCATTAATGGGCCCCACTAAGGGCTGTTACCGACAAAGCCTCCCTCCCCATGGACTCGTTAGAGAAAGTAATTGGAGGCTGTGGTTATGGTTTGAAAAATGCAAAATGCAGGCGTCCCTGATGGGGAGAAAACCCTTAGCTAGTTTCATGAAGCAGAAAGGCCAAGCCCTGACCAGAGCCCTTGGGAAAGTAGAGCCTGAAAACCTCACAGTGCAGATTCTCCTCCTGAGCCTTGGTGGCAGAGGCAACTGCCATAGCCAAGGGGACAAAGACTTTGGTTGATAGCCAAGGGGCGAAGACCTTGGTTTCGTTGGGCCTTTTAGCCTTGCAAGAGCCCTGAGCCTGCAGCCTGTCCTGCTGTCATGGTTCAGCCTCAGTCGGCAACTAAACACGCAGCCGCTTGCTCACTGCCCCCACCCTGTGGGACGCGGGAGAGAATCGGAAGAGCAAGAGCAAATAACAAAGCTTGTGGGTTGAGGTAAGAACAGTTTAACAATTACAATAAAATAATTAGAATAAGAAGAATGATTATGATAATAATAATAATAATAATGATAATATAACAGAGAGGATAAGGGAAAAAGGGAAAAAAACAGAAACACAAACGATACAACCGCTCACCACCCGCCAACCAACGCTGCCCGTCCCCGAGCCGCGATTCCTGCTTCCATCCCCTGGCCAGCCCCTCCCAGTTAACATACTGGGCATGACGTCACATGATATGGAATGTCCCTTTGGTCACCACTTTGAATCCGCTCTCTTGGCTGTGCCCCCTCCCCTCCCGGCCGCTTGTGCACCCGGCAGAGCATGGGAAGCTAGACAAGCCCTTGACTAGTACAAGCACTACCCAGTAACAACCAAAACATTGGTGTGTTACCAACATTGTTTTCATACCAAGTCCAAAGCACAGCACTGGGCCAGCTGCAGTGAAGAAAGTTACCTCTATCCCAGCTAAAACCATGACACTGGGAAACCATCACGGGGCTGAGGAATCATTGCTGTCATGGAAAGCCATCATCGGGATGAGAAATCACCGTGGGGATGGGAATCCATCGTGGGGATGGGAAACCCTCACCTGCATGAGAAATCAGCATTGAGGACAGGAAATCAGCAGCAAGATGGGAAATCATTGAGACGGGCAGTTGCTGTGGCATGACGGGCACAACAGCAGCGACGGCCTCATTCACCGTCGCCCGCAGCGACAGCCTCATTCAACACCTTCCGTCTGGCTGCCCTGCGAGGTCTTTTGAACTATCGTGATCAAGACAGTCTTATCCTGCTCTACCTCATTTGCCCATAAGGATAGTAAAGGAAGAAGCAGCTCCCAGAAGCTTCAGCAAAGAATTTGGCAAGGTCTTCTGGCCTGCTTCCATGGTCTCAGGACCCAGCCGCCCTGAAAAACTGGACAATTGCTGAAGCACTGTCACTGGGGGAAAGGTAATCCTGGCAGGGGGAGACTGCGACCACCAACTCAACTGGGGGATGAAAGGAGTACCCCGCCACTCCTCCTGAGCACGCGCAGTGAATTAAAATCACATTGTACCTTTAAACTTAAGCAGAGACTATATTGACCAATGGAAGAAGGGGATGCCCAGCCAGGTCAGTGGTTATGTATTAGGTAGGCGTGGTGCGTTAACTTTCATGTATAAATGTCAAAAAGGAGTTATGGTAGGTGTGCACGCCAGGAGGACTTCTCCCCCGCGCACCCGGTGCCGAATAAAGCAGTGCCAGCTCTTTAATACTCCCGGAGTTGAGGAGTTTTATTCCCGGCTTGAAATGCAATAAACCTGCCTGGATTCACAGACCTTTGTGCACCTTGTTGGTATAAATGGATAGCGACATGAGCTCTGGAAAATGTACCCCAGCGTCTGCACCCACCGATGCTACTTAACCCTTGGGTGCAAAGGGGTGGCAGCTTGGGCTGCTGCCCAGGCACCCTGGCACTGATCTCTGAACCCATGTTTCACTTCAGCCTCAGGCGAGCTCGTAACGGTCCCTTGGGCAGGAGGAGCAGCTCGTTACAGCACTGCGGCGCTGCAACGCTCAGCCTGGCTCACAAGTCAGCTAACAAGCCCTGGTGCTGCAGGAAACAGTTGGCAATAGTTATTGTGTGCTCCTAAACGGATCCTACTCAGAGGCTCACGTGACCACATCTCTGATCAAACTTGCCCAGAGTATGAAAACTCCCAGTGAAGCTTTTCCTGCTTCATCGCTTTGCTCCGGCTCAGTATTGAGTCAGGAATCGCTTTCTGCCTGCTAAGGGAGCAAGTTCTGTGCGGATGCACTGAGGGGGAGGTATGGGGGTTCCAGTCCCCACTATCATTTTTGCAAGACCCTCACTCAGCCCAGCACCGCATCAGCTAAGAGTCGCTCCTGTGCTTGGCTGCCTGCTTTGCTAAATACGACAGCTCAGATGTGCAGGCGAGTGGCTTGTACCAGCACGCAGGAGAGACTGCAGGGGGGAAGGGAAGCGGCTCGTGCCACCACAGCCCGTCTCCTGGCATGCTCTCCTCCAGCAATGTCCCCCAGTGGGAGTCGCGAGGGGCCTCGGCCCCAAGGGCCTTCGGACAGGCATTTCACAGCCTGTCCTGTCCCCATCTCCCGATAGAGAGGCAGAAGGGTCTGCTCAAAGCATTCACGCCTGCGGCCAACTTTGCTGGCAGCAGCCTGCATTTATCTTATTTTACGACTATCACCAGGCTGCACTTTCAGAGAGAGAGAGGTTAGCAGCCTCCCTGCCAGGCAGGGCTTTGGAGAGGCAGTGACGGGAGAGAGTGGTTTTGGCCATGCCAACACCCCCAGGGGCTGTGAGGACCCCCAGTCTCTACCCAGGACAGCTGGGTACTCGAAGCAGGCTGCAGGCTGGCGGCTTTGCCTCGGGGTACGCTGTGGCAGCCCTGCCGGGGCAGGGGGTGCTGCCCATGAGCCCTGTGAGTCCTCAGGCTGAGCCACAGCTTTGCCTGCAGCTCCTGTGCTGCCCCCGCCCCACGGAGCCCTTCAGCCCGCTCCCGCCGCCTCTTTGCAGAACACGCGCTTCCAGGGCCAGGAAAAGGAACCGCCCGGGTGTCTTTCGCGACGCTCGATGCCCCCCGGAGCCGCCGTGGGAGCGCGGCCGGGGGGTTCTGAGGCAGCTGTGCTCTCCTGGGGATGGGAGAGGGCGCCTGCTTCACCCCGGCACTTGGCGGGGGCCGCGGCCCCCCCTGAGCGGCACCAGCCGCCCCCTTCCCCCTCCCGGCGGAGCCCTTCCCCCCTGCCCCAGCCCCCCGCGCAGCCCCGGGGCCGGGCGCGGAGCGGAGCGGGCGGCGGCGGCGGCGGCGGCGGCGGGGCGGGCCGGGGCGGGCGGCCGGGCCCGGCGGGGCCATCGGGGCCGCCCCGCGCCGAGCAGCCGCAGGAGCGCCGCGGAGGGGCCCGGCCCGGCCCGGCCCGGCCCGGCGGGGCCATCGGGGCCGCTCCCGCTGCTGCTGCCGCTCCTGCCGTGCCGGAGGCGTGCGGGCGGCCTGGGGCTCCGCCTGGGGCCCGGGGCTGGCGGCGGGGGGCGGCGGGGCGGCGGCGGAGAGGAGCGGCGGGCAGCCGGCAGGTAGGGCTGCGCGGCCGCGCACATGTGCTCCGCGCTGGGGCGGCGGGACGGGGGGCGGCAGCGGCGGGGGATGGGGTGAGGGCTCGGGGCCGCGAGCCCCCCCCTCTCGGAGAGCGGCAGCGGGGCGGGCGGAGACCGCCGGAGCCGCCTGCGGAGCGGGGCTGGGAACGCGGCACCGCGCCGCGGGTGACCCTGCCCTCGGCAGCGGGGAAGAGCTGCTCCCGAGGCGATCGCTGTCCCCCGGGAGCCCTCTCCCAGCCGGGGCAGCGCGTGCAGCAGCCGGGATTCCGCCCGTGCCTGCGGCGGGGAAGGAGAGACGGCTCCGCCCGTGCGTGGCGCGCGTCGTGGGCTGCATCAGAAACGGGGCGGCTGCGGGTGCGGGTGGGAGAAGTGAGGGGAGTCGTTTCTAGCCGCATCTTGGGCGCAGAAGTGGAGTTGCGAGAGCTCTGGGTGCGCACATGCGGGCTCACAGCGTAATAACCGTGGCTGTGCTTGGAAGGGAGCAACATTTTCCTGGGTAAAAAACTGGCTGTCGGCCGAGCCCGGAGAGTGGTGGTGAACGGAGCTAAACCCAGTTGGCGGCCGGTCACGATCAGGGTTCCCAGGGCTCAGTTTTGGGGCCCCTCCTGTTTAGTGGCTTTGTCGGTGATGCGGCTGAGGGGCTCGAGTGCACCCTCAGTAAGTTTGCAGGCGACAGCAAGTTGGGTGGGGGTGTAGGTCTGCTCAAGGGCAGGAAGGCTCTGCAGAGGGACCTGGCCAGGCTGGATCGATGGGCTGAGGCCAATTGTGTGAGGTTTAACAAGGCCAAGGGCCGGGTCCTGCCCTTGGGTCACCCCAACCCCAGGCAGCGCTCCAGGCCTGGGGCAGAGGGGCTGGGAAGTGCCCGGCGGAGAAGGCCCTGGGGGTGCTGGCTGAGAGCCGGCTGGGCATGAGCCAGCAGTGCCCAGGTGGCCAAGGAGGCCACCAGCCGCCGGGCTTGTGTCAGCGATGGTGTGGCCAGCAGGAGCCGGGCAGGGATGGGGCCCCTGTGCTCGGCACTGGTGGGGCACTGAATGTTATGTTCAGTTTTGGGCCCCTCGGGACAAGCAGGACCTTGAGGTGCTGGAGCGTGTCCAGAGAAGGGCCACGGAGCTGGGGCAGGGTCTGGAGAACAAGTGTGCTGGGGAATGTCTGAGGGAGCTGGTGGGTTTAGCCTGGAGAAGAGGGGGCTGAGGGGAGCCCTTCTCGCTCTCTGCAGCCCCCTGAGAGGGGCTGGAGTGGGGGGGGGGGTTGGTCTCTGCTCCAGGGAAGAAGCGATGGGATGAAAGCAAATGGCTTCAAGCTTTGTCAGGGGAGGTTTAGGTTGGGTGTGAGGGAAAATAACTTTACTGCAAGAGTGCTCAGGCATTGGCACAGGTTGCCCAGAGAGGTGGGGGAGTCACCATCCCTGGAGGTATTTAAAAGACGTGTAGGCGTGGCACTTCAGGGCGTGGTTTAGGAGACTTGGTAGTGTTGGGTTGGCAGTTGGACTTGATGATCCTAGAGGATTTTTCCAACCTTAACAGTTCCGTGATTCTATATTCAAGTATCACTCACCATGTTTTAAGTAGCTTGCAGTAAAATGGATGTTCTGGATTTGGGGATTTTTTGTAATGAATCTTCTTGACAATTGAAAAGTAAGCTGTTCAGGTGACCTAGTTGAAAAGAAAGTGATTAAGTAGAAAGAGAAAGGCTGAGCTGGTAATTTTTGCCTCTGAAAGGTCATGGTCATAAGTATGACTTTTGTGATGAGGCAGATGCCACGGAAACACTGGTGGTCTTGTACCTAATCTTAGGGCTTTTCAAGGCTTCCGTGTCAAATGCTACCATGTCATGCCATAGCAAAAAATATCAGCTGTGAGAAATAACGATTAATTCTTGCATTGGTGAACTCTGAAGGCTGCACTTGGAAGCAGCTCAGAAAAGTCTGGCTGCAAAAGCAATTCCCTAAAGTGCGGTGGTAGTTCCTCACTCAGTGCTGGTGCTGGCACACCAACATCTATTTAGAAGGTGAGATTTGATCTCCAGGTGTAAGGTCTTACTTCATTTTTCTCCCTCAAGCAAGTGAAACAAGCAGCGCCTGTGAGGACGAATGGCCCTCTTCCATCTCTAACCAAATGGGCAATATTGCCCTGGCTCTCTGGGAGAATTTTGTTTAACCTTGACCACCACAGTTCCTGTCTGTGAGCAACAGCTGTGTCTTGTTCACTTAGTCACACGAAGCACACATAAAACACGCGGCGCGACAGAACATCAGCTGTGCACAGTGCAAACATAGAAGAGAACCCATGAGCCTAATCTGAGAAAGAAATTCTGTATTTGCTTGTATCCTGCTGACTTCTAAATGCCTGCAAAGTGTTTCTTGGATGGGATTGCCTCTCTGGAGTAGGGCCTTCTGCCAGAGAGATCTAAAGGTAACGGATTTAACTAACTCCTCCGTTTTTCCCTTCTTTTTCTCCCTTCCTTTCTGTCTTTCCTGTGTGCCACTGAACTGTTTTCTCCTCTGTTCATGTAAAACTAGGTCTCATCTAACACTTTGCAGCTGTCGAGTCCTGAGCCAGTAAAGCACTGTGGGAAGTCAGCACGCTTCCAGCTGGCAGAGGGAAAGCTATACCCATTAGTGTCACAACGGGAAGGTGAGTGTATCTTTTCCCCCCCAAAGAGTATGAGTTGTGTAAGGTTTGCTCTAGTACCAAATTTAGGAATTCCAGAACATAAATCGGTAAATAACGGGATAGTAAGAGAATTAGGCAGTGGCAATGGCCCCAGGGCCCTAGCTTTTCTTTATACGCCTGTTAGTGTGCATAGTTAATGTGCATTCTGCTTTCATGATGGGCAGAAGGAGAGAGAGAGGACTCGTCAAGAGAGATGCAAGGCTTCCACCCTGCCTATGCCTACCCACAACCCAAAGCAGGTACAGTCAGAGCAAACAAGAAGGGAATGGCTGTGCTTTGCCTTTCATTGACTTTAATTAGTTCTAACTAACACTGAGTCTCCCCTCCTACTCCAGGAGTATTATTTTTCTTTTTTCCTAATCATTTTTGAGACACCTCTGTTAGCTCATGGTAAGGCGCTAGTTAGAAATGTAACACAGACATGCCAGGGAACACACGAGGCTAAAAGAGTGTTAACTTTATTGATGAACATGCGATTTGTGTTTATACAGGTGCGAGTAAACAAAGAGAACAACAGCCACGCAATTGCCCGTATTCCAGAAACGGCTCTAACTTGGCTGATAAGGCACTCCCCTTCTATCCTCCCCAAGTAGCAACTACTCGCTGCAGGACAGCATCAAAACACCCTCATCCTTTCAAGAGGAAGGTGTTTTAATGCTGCCTGACTTTGGCTAGTCCTCCTTTGCCTTTTTCGCAGGAGGTTCCAGTCGAGGAGATTTGTCACGACCCGTGTCCACCTTCTCGTTGGAACCTTCAGCTGGTTTTACTGTATTGTCCGTCTTAGGAGGAAGAGCCACTTCTACTTTCCGCTTGGCCTTGTCAGTCTTTGCTTTTGGCTTATCCTTCTCTTCTTCCTCCTTTTCAGACCCCAGTCTGAAAGCACTAGACTCTGTTTCCATAGGCTCATTTCTCACAGGGGTGGCATCGTCTCTGCTTGGGAGCATGAAGACAGACTCCGCTGTAACACCTTCTGCTGCAGCTGCCTCTCTTGGTTTTCTCGCACCTTCCAACAACTCAGCATTTGGAAATCCTTCATTCCGGAGCTTTTTATCTTTATTGCCTTTCTTGTCTCCCAGTGGTTTTTCCGCCTCTTTCTTTTCTGATGTTTCAGGATCTTTGATGCCACGGCTCTCTCTTCCACATGGTTTTTCAGGGCAATTTCCAGCTGTATTATGGTTTCTGTGCCTCTGCCCACCAGGATAATCCTGCCTACGTCCCTGAGCACATGGCAAATTCTCTCGTCTGGTGCCAGGTGGACCAAACCTACCTGGAGAAAAGTCCTCTCTGTTTTGTGGAGGTGGAGGTTGACAGCCAACAGCATAGCCTTTGTAAAACTTCTCACTCCGGTGTCTAGAGTTCCCTCGCCGTTCTCTGTATCTTTCCTTTTCAAATGGATCCCTAAAGTCACGGGATCTGCCCTCGTAAGCTTTCCTATCATATGGTGGAACCTCTCTGGACCTGTTAAAACACTCCCTTTCTCCTTCCCCTTGAGGTAGAGTCCGTTTAGTTGGAGACTGGCCCCTAAATACCGGAGACCTTGACCGTGAGTGGTATCTTCTGTGCGGGGGTGACCTTAGCCTTGAATGGTGAGAGCCGCGTGACCTTGACCTGGAGCGATAGTTACGACTCTTCCCTTTGCCTCTTCTTGGATGTGGCGGCGATCGCGGGGAGGAACGAGACTGGGAACGACTAAATGATCGAGAGTAGGAGTGAGTGGGGGAAGAACTGGATCTTGACTTGGTGTAGGTATACGAACTTCTACAGTAAGATGAAGCGCTGCAGGGAGACTTGGACCTGAAAAAAAACCACACAGAAAAAGAAAGAAAAAAGAGTCACACTCCCCAACTTTTTTCCTCTCAAATTTGGTTTGCTTTGTTTGGTTTGGTTTGGTTTTTTTTTATCCTCTCTCCATGTGTTTATGTAATGATGCTATTGCAAATTGAAGAACTTGTTAGCATGTAAAGTTTCTGCTTCCAAGTTTCTAGCCTGGCTTTCCACTTGATCCTATAATTATATTTAATTTTCGTATGTCATTACGGTTTCCCCAGAAAGTGTTGGTTTTTGGCAGTCCCCTTGTCAGTCCTTTGCTGATGTTTTATTTTAAATAATCTTAGTGCAAGCACAGATCCCTTTGTTAAAGGCAATTCAAAGTAAGCCATTTCAAAATTAATTACCGCTTGTGTTCTCCACAACTACCTGTGCGTACTTATTCATTGCAAATCAGCTGTTGCAGGAGTTACGTGTTACGGCCTCCTTTAACCAGTAGTAGTAGTACAGTTACCGGTAGTAATGCATTGAATTTCTGTGGGACACTTACAGTTCCCAGCCCGATCCGCCACCTGCTGAGCGAATTGTAGTGGCTCTCACTGGATGACCTGTTGCAGTAGGGAGGGAAAAAGAAAAAAATCCCATTCGGTTTATCTGAAGGTAAGACTTTTAAAGGCATTCTAAAGTTAGCGTTACTTACCCGTTGTGGGTATTGATTGTCCTTGGGGGCCCAGACGACTCGGCAGTGCTGCTTGTCTTAGCAGAGGAACCTGACGGCCCTTGGCAAAAAATGGTTGGAAACAGTTGGAAACGAAGCTCTACTAAAAGACAAGGATCAGTGCCTATGCT
Organism: Phalacrocorax aristotelis; assembly: GCF_949628215.1. Classification (NCBI taxonomy): domain Eukaryota; kingdom Metazoa; phylum Chordata; class Aves; order Suliformes; family Phalacrocoracidae; genus Phalacrocorax; species Phalacrocorax aristotelis. Next base: position 53,074 of record NW_027441137.1, on the reverse strand, counting down.
GAAATCAAACTAACCTTCTCCTCCAACAACCCGCTGATTGGCTGAGAGGAAGGTTTAGAAAGGTTAGCGGCCGTCACCAGCGCGGCGGGAGGCACGACAGTCAGGAGTGGTGGTGGAGGTGGTGGCGGTGGCGGCTGCTGCGGCTGCTGCTGCCGAGGGTAGCCAGTTCCATTTTCGAAGTTGTTCACAGCCTAGAGGCAGAAAAACATGGACAAAAAGGGGATAGGAAACTTCAGGAGGCACACAAACAAAAGGCTCCACAGAGGAACATCACTCGCCTATTCCTGTAAATGCTATCAATCCTAAAATAAATCAGCAGGCAGGGGTAGGAACACATCACATTAAGTGCTGGCATTAATGACTGGTAACTCAGGGTGTCTGTATTTAAAGCACTTCAGTGTCAACACCGAATTTGAAAGGGAGGCAATCATGTTAAAACTGTGACCTGAATTTGCCAGACTGTCTCTAAGGAGTTGTAAGCTTCTGTAACAAGGGATCATGCATTGGAGGAGTAAATAAATTTAGCCTTGTTCAATTTAGCCCTGCTTCAGGAGCTGCCGATTCATGTTTTCTTCCCTTTCAGCCTTTCAGGAATAGACTTCTCTCACAAGCAGTTCACGGAAAAGCCATCACGTTACCTGGCGTAGGATCTTGTTGGCAGCTAAAGCATCAGGAGAAACATCGGTCTGATGACACGTTGGGCAGGTATGATCCTCAGAATCCAGTAACGCTGTTCTAATACCTGTGTGCAATTAGAGTCATCAAAATAGATTTTAGCCAAACTAAGGACATTTTTGGGGGTTCTCATCAGTTATAAAGCCATGTATATGATTAATGGGTGAAGATGATCTTGAATTGGGAACATGAAGCTCAAGTTCAGTAGCCTAATAATCTTCTGGTATGCAGCCAATAACGGTACAGCTCTGATGTTTCACTCCTGTAACATCTGGAGGTGTGGAGTAGGCGGTGTCTTGATGTCTTGACTCACCTTTTTTCCACTCTCTAGTACAGTGAGAAGTCACCAACCTTGGGGCTAGTGAATAAAAGAGACCTCAAAAACCCGTTAGCAGGTTTGAGTTCTGAAGGTTTCAGCCAACAATCCCGTGGAGGAGAATGTGCATTAAATGCCCAACTACCCGATTGCTGCAGACCACAGGAAGTCACCAGCGTTGGCTCTGTGATTTTGTATGAGGGAAAGGGCTGTGGACAAACGAAATGCATTCGCTATCTAATAGTGTCATCACCTGCGCAGTTACGCCCTCTTCTCATACTCGTCCTTCCACGTGCGAAGAGGATTTAACGAGATACATAAAAAGGAGGAAAAAGCTTTCGGCCTTTCTTTTGCCCTTTATAGGAGAAGAGTCCTTTCCTATTCAGGCTGGACTTAAGTACTACACAGAGCCGGTGACAAAGTAATTTCCTGATCTCCTGTTTCTGCTTTCAGAGGATCAGAGGTGATGTTTTGAATTAACAGCCATGGGGTCACACTTACATTCGTCACAATAACTGTTTCCACAGCAGGGAATAACAGCTGCGTCGGTCATTATATCTTTACAAAGGGGACACAAGAGCTCATCTGGAATAGGCTCATCGGAGGGGGAGGAGGAGGCCGGCTCTTCCGGTAAAAAGGGAGGCTTTTCCTTCTTTCCTCTGGCATAAGCTTCCCTGGAGGGGGGTGGGGAAGGAGAGAGCAAAAAGTTAAAGGTGGGTCAAGGAGAACTTTTCCAAGCTTTGGCTTTTCTCAGGGGAAGAGAACAGATGGAATTCTTCTCACGCCACATTAGCCTTCTAAAACGTAGGCCGCTAGTTGAAACTCCTTTTCTACAGCCACAGGATGAGAAGAGGGAGGGGGAACAATTTTCCTGCTGCAGACCTCTCCCATTCCTTGGGTCAATGGAGAAATCAGCTCAGACTAGGCAAATAATTTTTTGACAGCTAGAAATCGTGTGAAATGAATCCCACCTCTCCGTTGCCAGAGGGTAAAAGTAAATGGCAGGCTGAGGATCAAGTCAGTCTCCGAGTAATTAAGTTTTGGAAATGGAAGAAGTCTATGTTAGAGCTTCTACAAAAGGAGGTCTGTGGCAGAACACCAGAAGTGCCACCGAGTGCATTTCAGAGCAGCCGCTCTTGGCAGCACACAGTAGTATTTTCTTAGTTTACAGCAACAGGAGAACTGCAGCCTCTTTCACACAGGGGAGGTGATAAAAGTCAGAGGGGGAGGAAACCTCACTCCCACAGCCATTTGTTAACTTTTGCAAGGAGCCTTTGCAGCATCAGACAGAAGCAAAATGCGCTTTCAAAGAGAACGACTCCACTGCAAACACCTCGGAAACCTTTTGCAGAAATACTGATTCTTAGCACGCCACAAGTTTAACCAGCTTCCAGGGGCATGAGCAGGAGGAGCGTCCTATTTTAGGGCCTTGGGATTAGAAAGTATCACAGGTGTTAAGGTTAAGATGCAATGCCAGTGCTTCCTCCCCCGTAACTAGAGGTGCTGGCCCACTCGGCTGCACTGCCGCCCAGACATTGACGCACGGTTCCTCTCCTTCGCTCCTGGGTCAGTCCCGTTAGTCCCATACTTACGCATTAATAATTGGTATGGCGTATTTTCCCGTGCTGGTCAGCATAGCACCCTTTGTGTTGGGATCTTTCACCTCCACCATGAAACTCCTTGGAATGCCTGTGCTCCTCCTAATTCTGGGAACAGGCTCAAAAGTCTTGTCCTGGTAGGAAAAGAAATGCAGGCGTATCCTCAAGACCCACACTTAAAACGACATCTCCGTGATTGTTGTTAAATGGCAGGGACGCTCAGCCAGAGGCTTGTGTCATTACACCAGGCAGCTATCCAATAGATGGGGCCAACAGAAACATCCTGGTTTTGTACAAAATACTAAAAACTGTGAAGTGTCTTTAGAAAGGGTTAAAACCCACAATAAATTTCCAGTCATATTGAAATACAGAAAAATATGCATGAAAGTTGACAGAGAAAGATCTCTGGATATGTTTGTTGTGATGGCCTGGAAGAAAGAAAATTTTGCCTTGATAATTGCAGGTGTCCCTTGAATTTTGAAGGGCTTTGCAACTTTGCCATGTAACCTCTCTATTTCACCCCAAGAGAAACATGTCTTAATATGCGTGTTCATGTATCTGTTACCTCACTGCCAAGGTAAAAAACAAAAACAAAGTAACACCAGAAGTCCCCCCCAACCTTACCCCGTTTGTTGGGCAGTTCTTTATATAGTGGCCAGGTTTTCCACAACGAAAGCAAGTATATGATGGCGGAGGCAGACCCAGGCTGTTCTTCATGTAACTAAAAGGTTTTTGGGGAGAAAAAAAAGAAAAAGGGGTGCATGTGTCTCTCTTGTTAAAGCAACCGTCTCTAGCATTCCTCCGTAATCTTTGGGGAACAGATCTGGCGTTATCAACACTTACTTGATTGGCTCATATGCACGGCAAGACTGTATCATCATCGCTTTTATTTTATCTTCTTCGGAAGCGCTGGCTTCAGCCAGACTGGCAGTCTGTGTAACAGGCCGTTAGTCGACACACACGTTAGAAACACTTTAGAGCCCCTGCTAACTTCTTTGTGTTAAGTGAGTTAACTACGGTAAGCAAAACCTGCAGGTTTCTCCAGCTGGCCGTGTCCTTTTACCATGCAAATTGTAATATAAGCCTTACGCAGAACTAGATCTTCATATGGAGGAAACCAGCTGATTTCTTGGTTTTTAAAGTACTATTTGCTCAAACGTTTTAATTACACACTAGTCCAGATACCAGCAGGGTCTAAGGGAGGGACTGTACATTCTTTGGACCGTCCAGCACCAAGCCTTCAGATCAGCCACTCGTGTCTTTGCTTTTAGGTGCATTCCTTCGCAAGAGCAACCAACTACTTTCAGCATTTTATTAAATGGTTGTTTCCTATACACAGTTTTTCCTCAACTGTAACATAATGCAGATCGACATCTATGAAATCATTTCCATTAACCGTGACAGAACACTTCACAGACACTTGACTGATTTGCTTGAACCCAAGAGATGTACAGGACACATCCAAAACCCACAAAACATTTCTAGGGATAGGCGAAAGTTCAAATATGGCATTTCGTACATAGCAGTAATAAACCAGAGGACTTTTTACAACACATTGACTCCATGCTGAGCCAGTCTGCGCTAAAGAGGGTAGAGTAAGTCACAGTTTTGAGCTGCTCTGAGGTGTTGTTCCTGTATTGTTCTGAAATAACTTCAATGTTCTCAAAAGCTTAAATGTGTGCTCCTCTTGGACAGCTTCTCACATTTTAGAGTAAAACTTCACCTAAATTTACAGAACCAAGGACACGTTTAGGGACAGCACTAATGCAGACCAGTTTCTTCTGGTGGCTACCTTCCAAATGAATTATTTTTTCCGATATTTTTGCCACGTGTCCACAATTTCATGTCTGTGGTGAGAGAGGGAAGAAGTGGCTAGTGGGGAGAGGTTTCTCTGTCTTGGGAATGAACTCCAGCCTTTCTTTTCAGAGGAAAGAACGAGCTCCTCTGCATTAGGCCCTGCCTTCTCTGATCTTTGTAACTTTAAAGCCCAGGCACTGAATCGGCTAGCACTACGCCTTCTCACAAGGCGCAATGACTAGTGCTTTCCCAGCCAAAGTTACACATTCCCGGGCAAAAACCGCCAGCAGCTCCACAGCAAACCGCGGCGTGGCAGGAGTTCCAGAAGGTCACCTCCGCCAGCATGCCACACACACGCATGGGTATGTTCCTAGACACGGCTAGGGACATAATCACAGCGTCAAAAAGTCTGCGTTCAAGGAAATCAGATTGTGTTGCCCACTGTATCTATACGACAGCTGATGAAATTGTGCAGCGTTCAAAGAATGGATCTGCAGCTCTGAGGACTAGAAATTCAGAAATAGCCCTGCAATTGTCCGTGTTCCAGGCACGCCTCTAATTTGGCTGCTCCACACCCCCTGGAATGTCCGCCCTTACAGCCAGTGACATGCTTCTGTAAAAATAGCGCTCCTCCCCAAAGCAGAACTAACGAAATGTATGAAAAATGGCCAACGGCCTTTGAAGTGCTTCTCCTTTGTGTCTTGAAGATGAGCACTAGTGCAACGTGACGTTGGTGCTGGTAAGGTTCTCCCCTTCTATCTCCCCAAAGTGGCAACTGCTCTTTACAGGAGAGGATCAAAGCATACACACATTTTAAAGTTAACATAAATACTTGACATTATTAAGAATTAAAGTAAAGCATTGTTGGCATTACAACAGTTATACAGCTCTGGATCACAGTGCAAGATTTAAAAATATGAAGCAAACACTTTTTTTTTGAAGTATTTGGGAAGAATATACATATACCTGAATAAGCTGGGACAGAGAAGCAGATGCAGAGGAGTCATCCATCTGTTCACAAAAAATTAAACACATATTCAAGTTGTACAGTCCAAACATAGCAATAGTTAACCTCTACCGTAGTCTGAAAGTCTGCACGATGCGCTCCGAGTGTGACTGCAAGAGGCATTTCCGACCTCGTGTCATTTGCATTAGCTCAAGGCAAAGTCCAAAGCTACGCCAGCTTAAGAGTGCCCATGCGGTTAATGAGAAGAAACTAGACTAACCAGACCCGCTTGAGATCAGCTTGTTGCTCCAGAGTATCTCAGAGAGGGAACCTTGTCAAATGGGTCAGGAAGGGTAACTGATGTACTGTTCAGCACGTTTGCCCAACGGCCATCTTCCACGGCCCTCCAGCCCTGGGTCTTTTTTTGTTTCCTTTAGATTTCTACTGAAGTATTTCCTGCCAGTCCCTCCAACCAGTCAGTTAGCACCAACAGCTCCATGAAACTTGTTTGCCACCCTAAGGCAATACTGCAGAAGAACTGGGGAGGGGCGGGGACACGACTCGACAACCAACAACCCCCAAACCCCAAATAATCCAAAATCCAGAATCGACAGTCAATGTATGAACTGCCATTTCAAACGGAAGACTAAGCAGAAACTAAAGAGAACTAAAGAAACTGAACAGAAGACTAAATCAAAATCCAGGCTGTTACCAGTCAAGCATTTCCTTCTGTTACTTATTTATATTTCAGCAGCAGAATGACAGTGTTTTCCAACCTGGTGAAAAATGCCCCACAAAGGCCCCAGGCTCTAACCTTGCGCCAAAATTTGTGCACTGGGTTTCAGGTATTTTCATTTGCAGACAAGCTATTAGATGAAGCTGCTGCATCAGAGAAAGCGGAAAGAGCAAATGCAGAACTTTAGAATACCACTTTGTGTAGCAACGATATTTACATTCACGGCAATCTATTAAAGACATTCATGTACTTGGAGGAGCCCAAACAACATCACTGCAAATAAACAGTTCCAGGAACAAATACCCAGGTATTCAAAGGCACGGAAAGGACTCGTTTAGCTGCCCAGAACTGTCCTCAGAACGTAGGGCGTATGTCAGTTTTAGTTTTTGTTTGAACCCCCACGTCAAAGTCAGAAACAGTACCAAGTTTAACAACAATGGTTTCTCGGTGTTTTTTATGAACGTTTTCAAAAACCGTTGGGCAAAGCAAGCAAAAACAGAAGCTAAGTGATACAAGGTGAAAATGGCAAAAATACACTCCGGAGCATTTTTATTGCAAGAAACACAAAGCGCACAAGCAGCTACGCCAACAGACACGTTACTAGCTGTAGACAGACAGATGGAGAGCACGGCACCACGTCCAGTTGTGCAAACCTTGAACCTACATCGCCTAAGAACAAGCGTACCTTATCTGTACAACACAAAGCCATTCAGGAAATAGCCTCGCCTATTCAGGATGAAATACAATGCGTGACTGGGCACAAATACCAATAGTCCCATTAGAACTGTGCAAATGATGGCATTACGCAGTTCTTACTATGCTGAATCAAATCCATTGTCTTTGCAGCATAGGCTATGTTTTACTGGAAGAAATTATATGAAGCTAGTGTTTGGAAGATTTCATACAAGGCTACGTTGTTCAGAATTCAGTGCAGTGTGCAGAAAAATGTGTGACCCTGTGCTTTTACATACTGCTTTTGGTGTTCCGCTCACTGGCTCCGTTCGACTTCTGGAAGGAGAAAGAAAGGAAGGTGATCAGAACTTAAAATAGAGCACTTGTGCCCAACATCAAGCAGTGAAACAGGTTATGAAACCTGCCCATCAGGACATTGTTCTGATAATCTAGTGAATGTGGACATCTATTCATACACATAAACTGTTCTCATTCTCAAATTCTCACATTCAGTGTAACTAAAAAAAACCCCAAAATCCCAAAATGACCGCAACAATCCTGTAGGCAGGACCACATTTGAGTAGCTGTAATCTCAACCAATACACCCCAGATCTGGGGCCTCAAAGTACCTGCCATATCCTGCCTCCTCCCGCAACTGCAGGAAATAGACAAACACTGACAATCGGGCTCCTCTGGGATGGGAACAAATTCTAAGTGTACACTACGGTGCGTATCTGTCTTTACTCTGAAAGCAATACAAGCAAGCCCATAGCATAAGGCATCTCTCCACCTGGAGGAAACAGCATCTACAACTCGGGTCTCAGAACAATCAAGCCCAAGAACAAACCCTACATATTCATCCTAGAAGTTACCGTTGTTGGAGTCTGAAGCCCATGTCCCAGCAGGCCTAAAAAGGTCAGTCTGCTTTGGGACAGGTCCATTGAAACCTACCCCAGGACAACAAAAACTAACAGCCGCTTTAACAAGGGAGATGCAATTGGAACGCCACTGGTAAACTAATATCCATTAAACCAGTGACCTCACTGAACCCCCGAGCAAAGACTACACCGCTTTACGGATACTCACGTAACAGAGGGTCTGCTGGTAGCTTTAACTCCTCCAGCAGGGATCCTTCTGACAATTACCGAGGAGTTCCTCGGAATCAGGGCGTCATCATCTGTGTATTCTGAAAACAACATCAGTACAGAAAAAAGCAGTAGTCAGTTTGTAAGAACGTATACAGAACATGACTCTATAGGTAGATATTCCACTGATATTTAAAATCCTGTTTTCTTTTTGCTTTGGTTAGCATTGCTTCTGTTACTAGATCTCCATTATGAAAAGTTACAGTCCCGGAACTGTAAAAGGTTAGAGTGCTCAGAAAAATCTGAGCAAGTCGGCCATCTTCACTCAAGCTCCACTTTGTTCTTTCCAAGATCAGGTCAACATTTAGTCAGGACTCCTGCACGGGCAAGGTTACAAAAGAACAGTACTCTGTGTGCACGTGTAAGGATTCCAGGGACGGGAAGCACAAAAACACCCCCCAAAAGTGCCCCCTCCCCCCCTACTGGGGCAGGATGGGGCAGCTCACACGCTGGCATCGCAGGGCCACCCGTACTGGCTGCATCCCTTCCCCTTGGGCAGGAAATTCAGCTCCCTGCAAAAATCGTGCTTGGGAAGGGAAATGTGGGCATGGGAAACCATTGGGATAGGAAACCATCACGGACCTGAGAAATCACCGTGGGGATGGGAAACCCTCACCGGGATGAGAAATGAGCATTGAGGACAGGAAACCATCAGCAGGATGGGAGATCATTGAGATGGGCAGTCATTCAGGCATGAAAAATGAAACCCTGGCAAGGCTGGCTGAGGCAGGTGCTGGTGGAATGATTGCCATGGGGACAGAACCCCAGAACACTCTTTGCCCCAGACAAACCCCACACTGACCCGCCACCATGGCAGGTACAGCAGCAGCTCCTGCTCCTCGTGGTGCTCCTGCCCTCCGGGTAACCCCGCAACGGCCTCTGCCCACCAGTAGCTCACCCCACCACCCCTCTTTGCTTCCCCCAACAGAGAGGTTCCCTCTGCAGCTGCTGACGGCATCGGAGGTGTCCGACATGAGCTTCACCACCACGGCCCTGCCGCCACCGGTCAGTGCCCGTGTGCTGCCCTCTGCCCCAGGGCTGCCGGTGTCCGGTGAGCCTGCCCGGCTCCAGACCGTCACCTACCAGCTGGGCCAGCCCACCGTCTGGCAGGTGGTGCCAGGGCCCCTGGGGGCGCCGGGGCAGGTGGTGCAGGTCCCCTGCAGGTTGTCGCTTTCCACAGTGGTGCAGGTCCCCGCTGGGGTGCAAGTCCCTACTGGGGTGCTGCTCCCCCCTGCAATGCAGCTCCCCGCCGGGGTGCAGCTCCGCACTGGTCCCCGAGGCCCCGCGCCCGCCGCCCCCACGCACCTTCTTTGGTCTGGGCGTTGGAGATCTGCAGGTCGCTCCTGGTCGCCTTCAGCTTCTCGCGGCCCATGATCTGGCGCTTGAGGTCGCGCAGGGTGATGTGGAGGCCGCTGAAGGTGACCGTATCATAGTTCAGCCTGGAGAAGAACTTGTAGTGGACACAGGACATGGTCGGGGCCAGGCGGTGCCTGCTCTGGGATGGCATCTACTGCAGCACGCGGTGTCATGGTCTCCTCATATGCTCAGCACATTATGAAGAAAGACCTGCATCATGCGGGTGTGGCAGCCCCGCCCTCTTTGCCCTAATGCCAAGTGGCCCTTAGGGGAGGGGGGGGTTCCAGCAGCCCCGGTGTCCTGTCACCCCCCAGGTCTGTCACTGCCCGGTGTCCTGTCACACCCCGAGGTCTGCGCTGTCCCTCCCGCCACCCCCTGGGCCTTCGCCACCCAGCGTCACCTCCCATCAGCCCCGGGGCCCGCACTGGCTCTCCCAACAGCCCTGGGTCCATCACCGCCCCATGTCCTCTCACCCCCACGCCTCTCACCGCCCGCTCTCCCTCCTGTCACCCCCCCAGGCTGACACCACCCACTGCTCCCTCCTGTCAGCAGAGAGACAGGGCAAGACAGCCTAGGGGAGAGGCAGCGGTTTGAGTGTATCTTGTTGCATTTATGGAAAGTTCCGCCAAAGAAGGCAATGACCATTTACGGTTATTGCCATAACCCAACGTAATTCCCCACAGTGGCACATCCGCACTTGCTTGAACTCTGTAGGGGAGGACAAGGAAGTAAGGAATGAACCCTTAGCCTTAGGAGGTGCCCCAGGACACTATTTCTTGCTTTCTCCACCACCACAGCTGCTGCTGCAACAGCCTCAGTCCATGAAATCAGGCCCTGAGTTACGAGGTCTAGTTCTTCTGAGGAACATGCTGCGCCTTGCTGACCTTTTGGGGCCAACTGTTCATGGAAATCTGATAGAAACTGATTGTTGTAGCCTGGCAGGTCTAACGCAGGAGCTTCCACGACTTTTTGCTCTAGATCTTTCAGTGCCTTCTGGGTTTCCAGAGCCAGGAAAACCTTCTGAGTTCAGGGCTGTCCTCTATACCCAAGGGTTAGTTATTGTTGCTCTCGGTGTCTCTTTCCTTCTCCTGTTAATGGTGCTTGGGAAGCGTAGGTTTTAATACGGTAGCCTTGCTTATAAGCCTGTGGTGGAATAGGGATTATACATATTCAGCCCATAATTTGGCCATCGCCACAGGGCAAACTACAGCAGCAGAGGCAAACAAGCCCCACTGTTGGCTATGCACTCAAAGCCCACCCGCTACCTGAAACCAGCTCTCCCGGGTGTCTGTCATGTTGAATTCTCAGTGGTACAAGGACAGGCATCTACGTGATGAGTTTTCACTGAAGAAAGGAAGGATGCCGCCCTTGCACCAAGAAGGGTTTGTCGCTAGTCTGAAGGGAGAGCCCTGCCTGTGCTTGGAGAGCAAAGCTGTTGACAAGCTTACTCACTCTGCAGGGGCTGGGAACTGGAAATGCCAATAGAGCCTTCAAATTAATAGGATGGATGGACGTGGACCATTCAGCCCTTAGGACCATACAGACAAAAAGGGGAGCCTTATGCCTGGAACGTTCCATAGATCTTTTCCTAGGCCTAAAGGCAGTGGGTATTCCTCCACAGATTCTTCCAAAGCCTTGCTATATACCACATCTGCTGAATGTGGAAGGGAGATTTTCCAGAAGACCTTACATAGGACCTACTCCAATAAGCCATCACGCTGTAGATGTCTTCCTGGATGGAGTCTATTGGGATCAGCAGACTCTGAGACCATTCACAGATAGATTAACTTGATAGGCTGCAGGAAGGCATAATCAGACTAAAGCTAATGTTAAAAGTTTGGTTGCCACTATGGGCCTAGAACCTGTGTATCTGTTGCTTTAGTAAACTGCACTATTCATTAATCTAGCCGTGATCGTTCTCATTGAATGTGACCGGCCCTAGAACATGACATTGGGCATCTGCCAAATCAGTTACTAACAACAAATACTCTGATGAGCGGTTACTTCTACAACCCTTGGAAAATAAACCATTGACCAAGTTGGAGACTAAGACTGGATTTAGCCACACCTAGATTCCTCTCGGAGAAGGAGTTTAGAAAGCAAGGGGGTCCTGTCTGAACCACGTGACCCAATGGTAGGATCTCCCCCTAGCCACTCCTCAGACTCTTACCTTTAACCCAATGCAGGGGCACCCCAAATGGGCCTTTACACAGGGTTCTTACACCCTTCAGCTGGTCAGGTGCAAGGCGACATGACCAGTCACTAGCACCCACGCTACCGATTACTAATCATAGTCAAACTTTGCAGAGCAACCCCGATGTCCCTGCAGTCAGTCTTCCTCAAGTTACTGATCTGTGCTGCCAGACAATGCTGGGAGGGTTTCAAAGATGTGTCAGAGGGGCTAGGACGCTGGCATTACCTTAGGTGACTGGGGTATCCTTATCCTTCATGGACAGCTCTAAGCTGCCCAGATGCAAAGCCCTTCTTCCCAGGGCCAGGCTGTTTAGTTGGTTGTTTTTGGTTTGTTTGTTGGTTTGGTTTTTTTTAATACTGGGCTCCCTTGATTTACTTCAGCGTCAAGAATAGCAAAGCGTCCAGGGAAACTCCACTCCCTCATCACAGTACAGCGTATCATGTGAACTCATCATGTTGACATCTACAAAGCTAATACACTTTCCTACAATAAAGACTGGTTGATTCACTAGTTAGGGAAGGGATTTTTCATAACGTGCCCTATGGGTCCCACCAGCCAGGGCCCCATCAAGCCAGTGACAGGCTGATGGAGAGCCTGCAGGGATGCCATTGGGGGAGGACTGGTCTCCTTTAGTGGTGAGATTTGCTGCTGCAAATCAGAAATCCCCTGCAGCACTCAGGGCATGTCAGCATCCCTGACACAACCGTCCGTGGCATTTCATTTCATTTGATCCCTGCCATTCCTGAGACTGACACGGCCACCTGGCAGCCCCCAGCCCCAGGACTACAGCCCCTGGCATGCTCTGCGGTGCTCCTGCCCTGCTGTCTGAACCTGCGGGGTCACCGTCCCCCAGCCCCGCTCTGCCCCACCGCCAGGCCCCATGGCCACCTCTGCGGGGCTGCCCAGATCCTGGAGCCCCTGTGGAGCAGGGGGGAGGAGGAGGAGGAGGAGGAGGAGAGAGGGACAGAGCAGCGGAGAGGGGTGGGACAGGGCAGTGGGGGGGCCGGAGGGGGACCGCAGATGGACAGAGGGACAAGGAGAACGAGGGAGGAGCTGGGCAGGGAGTGGAGAAAGGAAACCCCTGGAAAGGAGCAGGCACAGGGACAGGGAGAAGGGGCTGGAGGGGAAGGGGCAGGGGGCAGCCAGGACCATGGTGGTGAGCAGTGGGACGAGGGACAGAGAGATCAGAGGAGGGCAGGAGGAAGGGCAGGAGGAAGGGACCAACACAGGCAGGGCGAAGGAGCGGGACAGAGGGTAAAAGGTGAGAGGAAAAAGGAAGGAGAGAGGGAAAGGGAGAGGCAGGGCCCGAGAGCAGGACACAGAGAAAAGAAGCAAAACTCTGCAGTCAGTCCTATAATCTAGCAGCTAACTGCCTCTTCTCTGAAAAGATGCAAAAACTGCTTTCAGTGATGACCCAAGCAGCTGCACAAAGCACTTGCCTTGTCCTGCCCTATCACCTACTCCACAATCCTGCCTCCCTTCTGCTGTTAAATCCTGTTCCTGCAAGAGAAGTGACAACCAGTCGGTGTCCCCTCTGTGGCATCTTACCTGCATCTTCCCGAGCTGGACAGCTGGTGGGAACTGCCACCCTCAGCCCCGGCTGAGCTTGAAGTCTTCTCCTGGCACAGGCGCAGCTCTGGGTGTGCATGGTGCGTACCATGCTTCCTGAAGGAGAACAGCAAGACTCAAACTTATTCCTGGGCAACGTCCAGCTGGGAAGACCCGATATGAAGGCAGGTTTGCCGCAGGTCCTGAGGCTGCTCCAGGAGTTCTCCCTGTCCCCAGCTCAGCCACAGCTCCCACATCTGGCTCTTTTCTAGCAGGATTTTGGAAAGCCCGTTCCCAGCTGTGAGCGCCAGGCCAAGGGCACAGGGCAGAAACAGCCCGCTCCCATGAAGGCCATGGTCCCCAACTGGCCCCTGCCCCAACTACTAAAACCTCCAAGCAGGCTCTCCCTGTAACTAAACTATCTTCAGTTTTAAGAAAAGAAACCACATGCTGCCAGATCCAGCAGTCCAGCTAAGGCTGTTAGAGGGTGATTGGGGATTCAGCTCCACAACAGAAGAATTTCCATAAGAGAGTCTCAGCCACCGTGATGGTCATCACTGACCCACAAAAGCTGCATTGTCAAAAATCTTACAGCTAATTAAAATTACCCTCTCCTCCCCAAGTCTTGCTTCTTCTCGTACCCTCAGACTACCACAATAATAGTCATGTAAATATTCTGTAATTACCACCGATCTGAACCCCCTCCAAAGCATCCTTCCCTGAACTGATTGACAGCACTGGTGGTAGGGGAGAATCATAGAACCATAGAATTGTTAAGGTTGGAAAAGACCCTTTGGACCGAGGCCAACCGCTAACCTATCACTGCCAAGTCCACCACTAAACCATGTCATCAAGCACCACGTCTACCTTTGTTTTGAATACCTCCAGGGATGGAGACTCAGCCACTTCCCTGGGCAGCCTGTTCCAATGTTTGACAACCCTTTTGGTGAAGAAGTTTTTTCTAATGTCCAACCTAAACTTCCCCTGGCGCAGCTTGAGGCCATTTCCTCTTGTCCTATTGCTTGTTACTAGGTAGAAGAGTCCAACCCCCACCTCACTACAAGCTCCTTTCAGGTAGTTGTAGAGAGCAATAAGGTCTCCCCTCAGCCTCCTCTTCTCCAGAGTAAATAACCCCAGCTCCTTCACTCCGAGTTCTGGCTCTGCCACAGATTACCTGATTACAGGCCCTGAGAGCAGCTTCCACTGACGGTCACCTGCTACGCACCAACAGGAACAGCACTGGCTTCTCCCCTGCCCACCTCCGTGCTCGCGAGGAGGTGTTCACACACGCCTGGCAGCTGGCCTTGCTGCCTGAAAACCCTTGCTGTGCTGCCTAAGGCCATGAAAACTGTCACGCTACGGCTGTACGCACACCACTGTTCCTCATCCCGAGTGACACTGCCCACTCCTGTGTACTCCCACCTGCCCACAGCCATCTGTCGTTTTCAATCCTGTAAGCATTTTGGAAAAGCACACTTTTGTTTTTGTAATACCTGCTTTGAGCTCACTACAGGACAGGCCCGGAGTCCATGGCTATGGCTGGTAAAGTCCGTAGCGATACAGAATTGCGCCGGGATGAAAAATACCCAGTAGTTCAGCTCATTTCAGTTGTTTAAGCCAAGGCTTTTGGCTAGAACGCAGTCAAGAATGCTTAAAACCAGAACTACCCTCCACTCCCTCCTTGACTGGCACCTCTCTCTTCGTCAGTTCTTTGCATTTCTTTAGTTCCTGGGCAGCACATATCAAGATTCTCCTGTTTAAAAGAAACAAGAAAGATCGGTCACAAATATGCAGAAAACCTGCCAATCACATACAGGGTGCCCACAGAGTAGCGTTATCAAGGCCCTGCATACAGACAAAAGACTAAGTTAAGGCACTGGGGAGGAGAGAGCAGGAACAGCCCTCTGGCACCCACGTGGGGTAACAAGGGTGTCACTTAATCCCAGCTGCCACATACACTGTACCTGCTTCCATCGCCCCCCGCCCATGAATTGCTTTCCAGGCTCTTCCCTCTCAGCGCAGCTTGGATATCTGCACTCTGGCTCAGGGCTGACTGCGTGACCTTCTCAGTGCTTTCACTTTGCTTCAGGCTTGGTATGGGCACGAGGCCTCATCCCTTTGGCTTGGCCCCCCAGCAGCAGGTGGGCAAGTGGCAGGTTTGCGAGTGGTTTGATGGAACTGCGCTTGTACACCTAGCAGAGATTAAACACCAGCCAAAGAGAAAGCCCACAGAAACTGCCAGAGAGTAGCAGAAAGAAACATCAGGGCTGGTCACTGTTCGATACACAGGTTTTGGAACTCTGGAGACTGGAGCTCCCAACAGGCTCGGCTCTTTGAATGGAAACGTCCTTCAGCTTTTGATCCTGAAAGAAATATTACAGACTGCCCCCATCCCTCCTTTGCCGGTGCCTGAAGCCTCTGCCTGTCCATGCCCACTTCTCTTCCGTGCTTACAAGGTAGGTTTAAGCTGCAAACCAGTCAGTACTACAAACTGGCAGCCAAATGGCTGCGCTCTCACAGGTGTGGAAACTGCAGTTAAAGACAACACAGGTACCATGACAAGCCTTCTGGTCTGGCTTAGGTTTTAAAACGCAAGGTCTTCTGACCCCCTCTCCTGCCATTGCGCTGACTGCAGCATTGCACATCCCCTGCCTTCTCAAGCTCCTCCCCAGCAGTCTCCTCCTGGCCACTCTGCTACACGCTGCTATATGGTCTCAGGGAACCAGATTCTCGATCCACTCTGGCATCTCCCAGTAACGAGAATACAGACATGCTCTCCCAGCACACTGTGCTCCTCTCACCTGTTCTGCTCTCTCTGCATTGCCCTCTCCTCGTCTCCAGACACCAGTTTTGACCTTCAGCCAGATCTCCACTGCTTGTAAAATTCCCCTGTTTCAAGGAAATCAACAAGATGACCACCTCCTCCTGATCCTTGTCTCTCAAGGCAACTTTGCTCTGGCAACCAATGCAGAAAACAGCAGAGCGATCACAAAAGCATCAAGGCTTGCCCCAGAGGTAGGTGGGATGAGGTTTGCTGCTCTTCTGCAGGGAAGCACAGCACAAAGAAAACCTTGTGAGGTTTAAGCATTAACAACCTCACTGGGCTTCCACTGCCTTCTGCAGGCCTCTTGCTGTTAACATGGCAAACTTCCCAGCCCCCTGGGTTTCCAGAAGGCTTATTTTGGCTTGGCCTAGACTATCCGCTAACACCTGCACTGCCAAACCCTTGTACACCTGAGTGTGCTCCTCACAGCTCCATCCCGCTGTACCCTGTGGGACGTGAGGCTCAGGGTGAGCAGTGCTGCACAGATATATGCTGGAAGGCAGCACAACAGGAATATATATATATGAGGCTGGTGGAGGAAATGTTGAGTATCGACACTGGGAAATGTGATTGACGCCAGTTCAGTCTCTGCAGCAGGATCCAGGACGCCTCAGTACTGAGCAGCGACTCTCTTTGGAGACCATGAGGCAATGGGTACCCTCGCTCCCGCAACCTGCTCTAGCTGACATCTCATTTCTCGCACCCCTGCCCTCTCCTTCCCCTCCAGCTTTCCAGAATGTGCTGGTTTTGGCTGAGAAGGGGTTAATTCTCCTCACTGTGGGGGTCAGCTACCTTTCCAGCTTCCCGCGCTCTGCCGCGTGGCGTGGCAGGGGGGGCTGGGAGGGGCAGGGCCATGGTGGGGGCGGCTGACCCCGACTGGCCAATGGCAGGTTCATTCCATACCATGTGACACCATGACCAGTATATTGAGGGGGGGCAGTGGCAGCGCGGAGGCGGCGCGGCGTCGGGTCGGCGGGCGGCGAGCGGCTGCGGCGCGTGCGGTTTGTTCCGGCGGTTCGTTCCCTCTCCCCTCCCTTCCCCCCTCCCCCGGGGCTTTGCGCCTCTCGTTGTTCTCCTTTACATTGCATTTCTACTGTTGTTTCTTTTAATTTTCATTATTAAACTGTTCTTATCCCAACCCACGAGCGTTACCCTTCTGATTCTCTCCCCCATCTACCGGTGGGGGAGTGAGCGAGTGACTGTGTGGGGCTGAGCTGCCGCTAAACCACGACAGTCTTTTTGGCGCCCAACGTGGGGCTCGAGGGTTGGAGATAACAACAGCTGCTGGTCCCAGCACCATGTTGTCCTTTTTGCAGTGGGTGTTAAAAATCGGTGTTGGTTGTTTGAGTCTGCTGTGTTCTGCTGTGATTAGTAATGTTTTGCCTACGAGATTTGTTATACAAACACTCGTTTTCAGCTTTATCTGGTATTTGGGGTTTTTGCTGAAACCGTTACTGTACTTCGGATACCACCTTGTTGAGGCAATTAGCAATTATACCTCCTCCTCTGAGAGATTTTATATGGAGGAAATACAGAATAATACCTTTGCAACTTTGTTCTATGATGTCTGTGCCTTTGTTACAACAACGTTTTTGTATCTTGAACATCCTTGGGTGGTTAAGGTGCAGTCATTGTTAGTTTTTGGGCATGTTGTTTTGGCTTTGACTAAGCAACTTAAGAATATCACCCAGAAATCTGCCCCGAGGCTTGATAGTTACGAGTGGCAGGGCATGTGGGATAGCATGGGCAAATACCTAGGGCAGTGGGCACCCCCAGTGTTTTGGAGTTTCACCCCCGAGCAAGTGCAGAATCCTAAAAAACTAGTAGAATATTTGGAGAAAGTATGTTGTTACGCTGGGAACTCCAGAGAGACACAGATAACTGCAACGTGCTGGGGTCTGGCCCATGCATACCGAGCCCTGCTCAACAGTATTCAGTGCCCCCAGGGGGAAGAGAATGTCTCTGGATTGAAATGCAAAGTGACTGGCACTGTAGACAATCCAGCCCTGACAACAGGCACTGCAGCCACTCAAACCCCCACAACAAGTACCGGAGCTAGCTCAGAAAATAAACCCGTACCAGTATCAGTTGCCCCCATACATAAGACGAAATATTGGAAGCGGACATCAACTCGTTTAGAACGGGATGATGAAGAACCAGGGCCATCGCGGGGAGAGGAGGGAGAAGTAATAAATGAAATAGAGACCACCCGATCCCTGTCCTTAAGCGAGTTGCGAGATATGCGAAAAGATTATAGCCGTCGTTCAGGTGAGCACATTGCCACCTGGCTGCTCCGATGCTGGGATAATGGGGCCAGTAGCCTGGAACTAGAGGGAAAAGAAGCCAAACAATTGGGATCCCTTTCTGGGGAAGGGGGCGTTGACAAAGCAATTGGAAAAAAACCACAAGCCCTCAGCCTCTGGAGGCGACTCCTGTCTGGAGTGAAGGAAAGGTATCCCTTTAAAGAAGATGTTACATATCGCCCAGGAAAATGGACAACTATGGAGAAAGGCATCCAGTATCTCAGGGAATTAGCTGTGTTTGAGGTGATTTATGGTGACCTGGATGATCAACGGTCATCCAAAGATCCAGATGAAGCCGAGTGCACACGACCCATGTGGCGGAAGTTTGTACGGAGCGCACCATCTTCGCATGCAAACTCATTGGCAGTGATGTCCTGGAAAGATGACGAGACACCAACGGTGGCAGAGGTGATAGATAGACTCCGGGATTATGACACAAATATCTCTTCCTCGCTTGTCTCTGCTGTGGAGAAACTATCCCAAGAGGTCCAGCAACTCAAAGAAGATCTGTCCTACTCCCCACCTCGACAGAGCAGTGTCTCAGCTGTTAGGAATAAGCGTCCTTTGGCTCAAAGAAGGGGATACACACCACGGGCCACCCTATGGTTCTACCTGCGTGACCACGGAGAGGACATGATGAGGTGGGATGGCAAGCCTACTTCGACCCTACAGGCACGAGTACATGAACTGCAAGGAAGAACAGTCACTCAGGGAGGCTCTTCCAGGAAAGCTGCTGCTCCAGTTTCCAGCGAGCAAGTCCCCAGACAGAGGAGTAGAAGCGCAGATTTTATTTCTAAGTGTAATAGAGGGACTCCTGATTCACATTTACAGGAAGTGAGTTGTGACTGCCATGATCAGGACTAGAGGGGCCCTGCCTCCAGCCGGGTGGAGGAAAGGGATAACCGGGCTTACTGGACTGTGTGGATCCGATGGCCTGGCACGTCCGACCCACAGGAGTATAAAGCTTTAGTGGACACCGGCGCACAGTGCACCTTAATGCCATCAAACTATATAGGGGCAGAACCCATCAGCATTGCTGGAGTGACAGGGGGATCTCAAGAGCTAACTGTATTGGAGGCCGAAGTGAGCCTAACTGGCAATGAGTGGCAGAAGCACCCCATTGTGACTGGCCCAGAGGCTCCGTGCATCCTTGGTATAGACTACCTCAGGAGAGGGTATTTCAAGGACCCAAAAGGTTACAAGTGGGCTTTTGGTGTAGCTGCCTTGGAGACGGAGGAAACTGAACAGCTGTCTACCTTGCCCGGTCTCTCAAAGGACCCTTCTGTGGTGGGGTTGCTGAAGGTCAAAGAACAACAGGTGCCAATCGCCACCACAACAGTGCACCGGCGGCAATATCGCACCAACAGAGACTCTCTGATCCCCATCCATAAACTCATTCACCAACTGAGGAGCCAAGGAGTCATCAGTAAGACCCACTCACCCTTTAACAGTCCCATATGGCCAGTCCGGAAGTCTAATGGAGAGTGGAGACTAACAGTAGACTATCGTGGCCTGAATGAAGTCACTCCACCGTTGAGTGCTGCTGTGCCAGACATGCTAGAACTTCAATACGAACTGGAGTCAAAGGCGGCCAAGTGGTATGCCACAATTGATATTGCTAATGCATTCTTCTCAATCCCTCTGGCAGCAGAGTGCAGGCCACAGTTTGCTTTCACATGGAGGGGCGTCCAGTACACCTGGAATCGACTGCCCCAGGGGTGGAAACACAGTCCTACCATTTGCCATGGACTGATTCAGACTGTACTGGAACAGGGAGAAGCTCCAGAACACCTTCAATACATTGATGACATCATTGTGTGGGGCAGCACAGCAGAAGAAGTTTTTGAGAAAGGTGAGAAAATAGTCCAAATCCTTCTGAAAGCTGGTTTTGCCATAAAACAAAGTAAGGTGAAGGGACCTGCACGAGAAATCCAGTTCTTAGGAATTAAATGGCAAGACGGTCGTCGTCAGATTCCAATGGATGTGATCAACAAAATAGCAGCCATGTCTCCACCAACTAGCAAAAAGGAAACACAAGCTTTCTTGGGCGTTGTGGGTTTTTGGAGAATGCATATTCCAAATTACAGTCTGATCGTGAGCCCTCTCTATCAAGTGACCCGGAAAAAGAATGATTTCAAATGGGGCCCTGAGCAACGACAAGCCTTTGAACAGATTAAACGAGAAATAGTCCATGCAGTAGCTCTTGGGCCAGTCCGGGCAGGACAAGATGTAAAAAATGTGCTCTACACTGCAGCCGGGGAGAATGGCCCTACCTGGAGTCTCTGGCAGAAAGCACCTGGGGAGACCCGGGGTCGACCCCTAGGGTTTTGGAGTCGGGGATACAGAGGGTCTGAAGCCCGCTATACTCCAACTGAAAAAGAGATATTGGCAGCATATGAAGGGGTTCGAGCTGCTTCAGAAGTGGTTGGTACTGAAGCACAGTTGCTCCTGGCACCCCGACTGCCAGTGCTGGGCTGGATGTTCAAAGGAAACATCCCCTCTACACACCATGCAACTGATGCTACGTGGAGTAAATGGGTTGCACTGATCACCCAGCGGGCTCGAGTAGGAAACCCCAGTCGCCCAGGAATCTTGGAAGTGATTATGGACTGGCCAGAAGGCAAAGATTTTGGATTATCACCAGAGGAGGAGGTGACACGTGCTGAAGAAGCCCCACTGTATAACAAACTGCCAGAAGATGAGAAGCAATATGCCCTGTTCACTGATGGGTCCTGTCGCCTTGTGGGAAAGCACCGGAGATGGAAGGCTGCTGTATGGAGTTCTACACGACAAGCAGCAGAAACTGCTGAAGGAGAAGGTGAATCGAGCCAGTTTGCAGAGGTAAAGGCCATCCAGCTGGCCTTAGACATCGCTGAACGGGAAAAGTGGCCAGTGCTCTATCTCTATACTGACTCCTGGATGGTGGCAAATGCCCTGTGGGGCTGGCTGCAGCAATGGAAGCAAAGCAACTGGCAGCGCAGAGGCAAACCCATCTGGGCTGCCACATTGTGGCAAGATATTGCTGCCCGGGTAGAGAAACTGGTTGTAAAGGTACGGCATGTGGATGCTCACGTCCCCAAGAGTCGGGCCACTGAAGAACATCGAAACAACCAGCAGGTAGATCGGGCTGCCAAGATTGAAGTGGCTGAGGTGGATCTGGACTGGCAGCATAAGGGTGAACTATTTCTAGCTCGGTGGGCCCATGACACCTCAGGCCATCAAGGGAGAGATGCAACATACAGGTGGGCTCGTGATCGAGGGGTGGACTTGACCATGGATATTATTGCACAGGTTATCCACGAATGTGACACATGCGCTGCAATCAAGCAAGCGAAGCGGGTAAAGCCTCTGTGGTATGGGGGACGATGGCTGAAATATAAATATGGGGAGGCCTGGCAAATTGACTATATCACACTCCCACAGACCCGCCAAGGCAAGCGCCATGTGCTTACAATGGTAGAAACAACGACTGGCTGGCTGGAAACATATCCTGTCCCCCACGCCACTGCCCGGAACACTATCCTGGGTCTTGAGAAACAAGTCCTGTGGCGACATGGCACCCCAGAGAGGATTGAGTCAGACAATGGGACTCATTTCCGAAATAGCCTCATAGACACCTGGGCCAAAGAGCACGGCATTGAGTGGGTGTATCACATCCCCTATCACGCACCAGCCTCTGGGAAAATTGAAAGGTACAATGGACTGTTAAAAACCACACTGAGAGCAATGGGGGGTGGGACATTCAAGCACTGGGATACACATTTAGCAAAAGCCACGTGGTTAGTCAACACGAGGGGATCTGCCAACCGAGCTGGCCCTGCCCAGTCAGAAATCCTACATACTGTGGAAGGGGATAGAGTCCCTGTAGTGCACACAAAAAGTATGCTGGGCAAAACAGTCTGGGTTCTTCCTGCCTCTGGCAAAGGCAAACCCATTCGTGGGATTGTTTTTGCTCGAGGACCTGGGTGCACTTGGTGGGTGATGCGGGAGGATGGAGAAATCCGATGTGTGCCTCAAGGGGATTTGATTTTGGGTGAAAACAGTCAATGAACTGAATGGCACAATGTGAACTGCTATATAATATTGTGTGTCACCTCTGTGTTGTATCAATGATATCAGAGTACGAGCCTCCCAACCCATGGAAGATCAACTATGAAACAAGCCGTGCAGCAGTGATGGAACGATGACTGACTCGGTATGCAGCAACCCAACGCCACACACCATCTCTCCCACCTGGAAAGACTGATACAACAGATGGAGCCCAGAGTCATGGACTGCGTGAACTCAATGGACATTTTAATGGACATTTTACAGGGAAGATCCATGAACTAAGGGAATGATGTCTGTGTATTATGTTAAAGGATGGGAAGGGGAGGGGTGGTGGTTGGTACGGTTGTATTGCATCATATGGGACCTGGGCATGGTGTAAGTGGTATGGAATAAGGGGTGGAGAATGTGCTGGTTTTGGCTGAGAAGGGGTTAATTCTCCTCACTGTGGGGGTCAGCTACCTTTCCAGCTTCCCGCGCTCTGCCGCGTGGCGTGGCAGGGGGGGCTGGGAGGGGCAGGGCCATGGTGGGGGCGGCTGACCCCGACTGGCCAATGGCAGGTTCATTCCATACCATGTGACACCATGACCAGTATATTGAGGGGGGGGGGCAGTGGCAGCGCGCAGGCGGCACGGCGTCGGGTCGGCGGGCGGCGAGCGGCTGCGGCGCGTGCGGTTTGTTCCGGCGGTTCGTTCCCCCTCTCCCCTCCCTTCCTTTCCCCCTCCCCCGGGGCTTTGCGCCTCTCATTGTTCTCCTTTACATTGCATTTCTACTGTTGTTTCTTTTAATTTTCATTATTAAACTGTTCTTATCCCAACCCACGAGCGTTACCCTTCTGATTCTCTCCCCCATCTACCGGTGGGGGAGTGAGCGAGCGACTGTGTGGGGCTGAGCTGCCGCTAAACCACGACACAGACAGTGGCAGTCGTCCTCTGAGGGTAAGACAAGAGAAAGTGCCCCTTGCTGAAACAACACCATTTCCTCCACTGCAGCCACCCTAGGCCTGCACACATATGGCAGCGGCAGCACTTCACTCCCATTCTGCTCCCTACCTGCCCCCATGACGACCTGAAGGAAGCCTGCTCCCAGCATCTTCCTCGTGCCCACAGCAGCCTCCCCAGAGAAGGCGACTATTGGCCGCTTCTGTTTGCGCAGGAGGTTATGCAGTGTGAAAAGATCCTGGGGTGCACACAGAAGGGGGTGCCACCCTTCCCCCAGGGCCGGCGGCTCTCTGGCGGCATGCACGGGAAAGCTCAGAAAAACCCTGAGAGCGCCCTTACCCAGAGTCAATGTGCCAGGAGGTGTGACACCATCGGGGATGAAGCAGCCTAACGCTCCAAAACTGTTCTTCTCTCTCCTCTTCCCTGTCTTCTCAGGGCTTCCGTCAGCAGGGTTTGCTCCTGACTTCTTGCAGATGCAAACAGAAACCCTTCTGTTACGGCCGAGGAACTGACTCACCCATGAGCTATTTTTCAGAAAGGGCTACGGTTACTTGTCTGACATAAGCAATGCCCAAACAGAGTTTCTGATGCACCTCCTGAGCACAGGGTTGCCAACAAGGGATTGCCAAGACTCAGAGTAACTCACATCACTTAACAACCCACAAGAGGCAATTGCACGTGAGAACAAACACAAAGAAAGGAGTCTTTTCAGAATCACTATCCACTTCTTTTTCATGTCCATATTTTCCTCACCACGGGAAGGAAACACAGACTCTGCAGCCCCTGCAGCCAAACACAGTTCTGCGGGTAGGACAGGGGGAGAAGAAAGTAGACAGATCTGAAGAGGGAATTTTCAACTCTGTGAAGAGTCAAGTAGAAACAGTTGCAAAGCGCAGCATCAATTTACAGACATTCAAACCTGATGGAGCTGAGGGGTAGAAGTGACTGTTACACAGAACTAGCGGGGAGCACTGCAGTCAAAAGGGGAAGGAAGACAGACAGCTCTAACCACACATTCTCCCCTGGTTGCCTTAAACAAAACAGGCTTGAGATCCCGATTGTTCACTTCACCCTGGAATAATCCCATTCCTCACCTGAAAGCTATTGTGTGCCTGGCTGAGGACAGATGCAGTCTACACAAGGAGCAATCGGAGCTAAACACTGCGCTTTCCTTGGAGAAGTTTCCTTGGAAGTAATATATTAAAAAGAAAAACCCAAACAACTTGTTATTTCCAGAACCAGGAACAAAACCTCCCTGACAGGTTGACTGGAAGTTGCCAGCTGTGCGAAAACCATCCACCCTCCGTCCCCCCATTTCCCAAAAGCCGGCGGCAGAGCTTGGGCAGGGGGAAAGGCACGTATCAGACCTTGGGGCCGAGAGACGAGCTCAAGCATCTGCCGAGGGAGCTGCATCCAACCAGGAGCGCTCCCCACTTGCTTCTCTGACAACAAAGCCCCGGTGCGTGCTCTCAGCAGGAGGGAGAAACAACTTCCATGTCTGGAAATCCCCATGTCTGAAAGGCTGTCAACAGAGAGGAGCTTGTCCCTGAGCATGAGACCCACCTGAACGCCTGGGCACAGCCAAGGCACCTGGCCTGTCCCCACCAGAGCATGCCTGCTCCAAAGCCTGGGGCCACCTTTTGGCAAGGAGGCTGCTCAAACTTCCCCTGCCCTGCGGGCATGAAACACTGACCTCCAGCTGTGCGGGCTGGGGCTGGCGACCCTCGGGGCAGCAGCAGGAACCGCTCTGCCCCTGGCTGTGGGGCCGTCCCTGGGGCTGAGCACTCAGGCCCAGGGCTGGTGGCCTGGGCCACGGCAGGGCCCGTGGGCGAGGAGGTCTCCAGGTCCCTCCCCACAGACCCACCCGCACCCGCAGATCCCTGCTCCTGCAGCTCCCCCGGCACCCCCCTCAGCCCGGCTGCCCCCGGACCCCCTCACCCATTTCTCCTCAGGCCTCTCGGCCTCTGCCCCCTCCGGCCCCGCCCCAGCCCGGCTGGGACTGACTGGCCGCCTCCGGCCCCGCTGATTGGCTCAGCCGTGGCCAATGGTGTGGCTGTTGCCGGGCGGGCACAGGCAGCCGGGGCTCTCCTCACAGAGCTGCCCTGCGCCCGCTGCCCCCGCAGCTCGCTCCTCAGCCCCCCGGGACACTGGGCTGTGCAGAGACGGCCTTCGGGAAGGGCCATGGCACCGGGCGCTGTTCTCTCAGCAGTATCGCGGTGTGCGCAGCTCTGCATCCCTCGGGCCGCTCGTGGGGGCTGGGCCTGCCAGGGAGGGAGGGCAGGGGGCAGGAGCGTCGGGGAGCTGCCCTGCCGCGAGGGGAGCTGCCCTGGGTGTGCTCTGCATCAGCAAGTCTTTCCCAAGATGCGGGTCGGTCTGTGCTCCGGCCACAGCCCTGGGCGGGAGGAGCCGCGCGACGGGAGCTGCTGGCATCGGCCAGGCCGGCACCTGGCAGGAGACAGGGCCCTGCCCTGGCTCCCAGTGCCCGTGCTGAGCCCAGCGCCCAGGGCCTTCCTCAGGCCTCGCCTTCCCCTGAGCGTGGCGGGGAGAGACGCCCTGTCCTGGCGTGGCCCAGGGCATCCTCCTGTGTCCAGAAGGAAGGATAGGACCCCCATCGCTCTCCCCACGTGGCCTGACTACTGTCCTTTGCGTCTGTCCCCAGGGCTCTTTCTTGGGTCTGTGGAATTGTTAGGATTTTTTTTAATGTTTTGTTGCAAAGTCTTTTCTGATATGAGAAAACAGGTTTACTAAGCAATGATAAAGGTAGAAAGCTCCCTTAGTTGTTCTCAAAATGTAAACGCAGTTTTTCGTTTTTTACAGCACCCATGCCTGTAGCAAATGGCTGTTTCTGAGAACAATGCACTGAAATGTGCTGCTTCAGAGCAAAAGGATTTCTAACAGCGGTTTAGCGGTACTGCTTTTTGCTGAAATCGTCCATTTTCCAGCACAGCTAAGAGGACTTGCTTTTGTTCTGTTAGACATGCAGGCACACAGAATAATAAACAGAGAGAAGAGAAAAGTCGTTGGGCAGAAACTTAATTTTTAAGCTGCTAAAATACACAGAGTTGCTTTTGTTCTTTGTTGCCTGACCCGAGAGAGGAGCTTGGAGAGCAAGGGGTTTAAAAGCTGTTGCACCCCGGAGCTGTCCTATTAGAATATGTCCCTAAAAACAGCTGTCAGAAAGAGAAAATGACACTGCCAATGAGTGATCCATGTGCTGGTTTAAACCCGGTTTTGATCATTCAGAGCTAAGCTGTGTTGTAAGGAGCCCATAACTTACATTGGTTTATATACGTTGGAAAGGAGCTCCTTTGGGGTCTTGTTAAGCTTACTCAGGGTTTTTGGCTTCTAGACCAGAACGATTATGAAGTAAGTATGTTACAGTTTGGTTAGACATACATTGCGGTACAAAGCTGTGATCTATAAAATGATTTTTAAAAATAGGGGCTTAGCTGGTAACAGGTGATAAATCATGGGAAGCTTTTTGTGTAATACTGCTTCAGCAGCATCTTCAGCAACCAGTGATGACTTGCGATTTTGTTTTAATTACTTTGACAGGAAATTGATTAAGACAATGAAGAAGTCAAATTTAATAACTCTTGATACGTGAATTGTCAACGCCATCCGTTCCGGTTGTTTTGAGCAGAGCAGTTGAGCGCTTCTCAAAAGCAGTGGTTTGGGTACTTTAAATATTAAAGCTACCATCCTAGCAGCCAGGTTGGAGGCAGAAGACTGCAAACATGACTTTTCAATCTCATTCACGTTCCTTGTGATGGTGAAGGTGGTTCTTTGCCTGTCACGATGTTAATATAACCTGTTTGTCTGGGAGAATAACTTTTATTTATAAAAAGGGATGTTTGCCTACAGAGATTCGGTTAGCCTAGAAAAGTGCGAATCACTGCTTTTAAAAGACCCCCTTTGTTCTGTATGGCTAACTGAATATTTTTCTGCAAATACTTAAGAATTTATATTTCCCTGTCCTGTATCAAGTATTTCATTAGTCATCATCTAAGTTTATTTAACACACATGCACCCTTACTGAAGAAGCTTCTGACTAGTTTTGGGGTGTGTGGTGCGTATATACCTTAAGAAACCTGATCTCTAACTTCTACAGAATTCCCTGGCCCTGCTCTTTCATCCAGCTGCCATCAAACCTATGTCGTGGCAACACGTGAGACTTCTTCAGTCCCTCATGTGCCAAGGAGAGCATAGGCGAGCCCTCAGATACATACAGGCGATGAAGCCATCGTTCTCAAGCAGTCGTGAAGTGCAGCTTCAAAGTCTCTTTGAGATGCCCGGAGAGAAACGTACTGCGGTTCCTTTTGAATGAAAGCTGTTCCTCAACTAAAAAGCATTTTCCAAGGCACTGTGCTGTGTGGGTGACCAATACGCGAGGTAGGGGGAAAAATGCAAGTGACGGTTCCTGATGTGCCCGTTTGTTCAGGTTACTTGCTCTGTGGCTGTGCATCACCCGGCATGGTTCAAGAGCAGGCTTATCCCACAGCAGCCGTTGGTGTGGTGTGCCTTGCTGTTGAACTGGGTTTAGATCCAGACTAAACAATGAATTATTAGTGAATGCCTGATTGCTGGTAGTTCGATACTACAATTGTGAATTCAATACAGAGAGAGAAGGATGCAGGAAGTAGGTGTGTGATTTCTGTGAACAGCGAGAGCACAAGCCCGTACGACCCTAGGAATCCAGGGCACAGGAAAAACTTTACTTTTGATCTAGCTTACTGGTCTCATAGGAGCTTCCTAAAGGACGAGAACGGCATGCTCACCTCCACAGGATCCAACAGTTACGTGGGCCAGGACAGATTTTAGTCAAAGGACCAACTGGAAGCAGTTGTCGCTAATATGCGGTTGTAGGCCGGTCGGTTCGTTTATCTCCCATTATGAACATTCCTGTACGTGTAATGCAAGTGACCGGCATTTATCGCTTTCCTGGTCTGAAGCATTAGCTAGATTTTATCTACATTTCTGTCATCCTGGAACTGAGTGTTCCTTTCAAGTGTGCTTGCAAATCTCGATTCCTAATTTAACCTGTTAGTGAGGGCACTCCTGCCGGACGGCAGTGCTTGTGTGTGCATTTGCTTGTTCCTCTATGAAGAGGAGGCACTTGATCGGTTTTTAGAGAGAGGTCCTTCGTGATCGTGGTCAGGGAGTGCTGGAAAACGCCTGGCAAGGTTCTAACGCCACTCTGCTGGCGTACGCTCGGACAGGCTCAGGGAAGAGCCCATGAGCGATGGTCGGATATGATGCAAAGAGGGGCCCGGTGCCCGTGCTGTGCCAAGAGCTCTTCAAAGCCTCCCGCAACTGGGAGAAGAACAAGCAGTGCCAGGTGGGATTAGCACAGAGTGTCATTAATTTCCAAGATCCTTCCCGGTGGGTACTTTGACAACTCAGTTAATTTCTGATTAGCAAAAATAGAACCTGTGAGTCTATCGAGCAACTTACTGCACAAGTCATAGTGGATCCTATAAAAGAGTGTTGAATAAAAAGTTGAGGTAGTACAGCTAGATTTACAGAGGAACTCTCAAATGATAATTTGTCACAGGTGTAATTAATTGATCCCTCACACAAGAACCAAAAAGGTATGGTTTTAGTAAACCTTTAGTTTTTTAACAACTCTTCAAACACTCATGTGCCTTTACCTACCATAAAGCGAGCTGACCTTTAATCTCCCTTGTGCTTCCTAACTTCACCCTGGCACAGGGTATTTATTCATGGGAAAGTCTTTCCAGCACCTCAGTAAAGAAAATGAATGCTTTCTTCTGTACCCCTTTATAGTGCACAGGAGCTTTATAGTGCCATACCTCTCCTATAGCGTGGGAGCGATGCTTTTAGCCTTGCAGTACAGCTTTTGTAGCTGCTGGGTGCTCCCACTCCATCAGCATCCTTCTGCGCTTGTAGTCCCGTGGATTCTAGCATTGCTGTAAGCAGAAAGCTTCGCTCCCGTGCAGGAGTGCCTTCTGTCTACAAAAATACCACCCTGATGGCCAAAGGCTGCTTGTGATTTACTCCCGTGATACTTCCCTTCAGAAAGAGCACTTTGTTTTCCCTAACCAGCCTCCCCAGCTCTGTGCCACCACAAGCCATGCAGGGATGCCACCTGCGAACAGGTTTCTGTTTGCCTTTGACATCAGCCACTGTGCGCCCCTGGA
This sequence comes from Phalacrocorax aristotelis, assembly GCF_949628215.1. Taxonomy (NCBI): domain Eukaryota; kingdom Metazoa; phylum Chordata; class Aves; order Suliformes; family Phalacrocoracidae; genus Phalacrocorax; species Phalacrocorax aristotelis. The sequence goes on along the minus strand of NW_027441137.1, from coordinate 23,815 downwards.
ATAAACGCAACAGTGAAAATGCATTCCTTCCCATCTCGCTTGCCATATCAACATGGAAATGCAAAGCCCTCTTTGAAGCCAAGTCACTCCTATTACGGACAGTTCTTGTTGCTTGGACAGGGGAAAAAAATCACAGCATAGACTCATGGGATCAGAATGGTTTGGGTTGGAAGGGTCCTTGAGAGGGCATCTAGTGCACCCCCCTGCAACGAGCAGGGACATCTTTAACTACTACTCATATCCTGGCTCTTTACTTTCACTTTTCATTCTTAACCATAGGCTTACTCTAACAGAATAGGTTTCTTTTTGAAGTTAGTGTCGTCTCTGCCGCTCTCTCCCCCACTCCAGGAGCGGGGCTGGGCAGACCCGGGGAGGCGGCCGTGGGGCCTGCGGGGGGCGGCTGGCTGGGGCTGGGGGTACGTTGCCCGCGCAGGGTCAGGCAGCAGGAAGGCGCAGCCCGGGGCATGCTGGGAGCTGTAGTCCTGGGGCAGGGGTGCCGGGCGGCCATGTCGGCTCCCAGGGCACGTTGGCGGGAGCTGCCATTCCCCACACTCTGCTTCCTGACAGCCACGCGACTGTGAGGAGGCGCAGTCTCTGCTCCAGCTGCGGCCCCGCTGAGGTGAGGGCTGGGGCTGCCTGGGGGAGGTGGCCTTCACTGGGGCCGGTGGAGGGCTCTTGGGCACAGTCCAACCGCGGGACTCCTCCCTTTGCCCGGCAGCTGTGTGAGGATTGCGCTAGCCCACTCAGGACCCCTCCTGAGGCCTTCCTTAAGACCCCAGACACCTCTGAGGACCTCTAGCACCCTAAGAAACCCCATGAGCCTGGGGCCTGGCCCCCGAGACTCTACGGTACCGCTTCAGTCCCCTCAGCACTCCTCCATAGGTGTTTGTTATGGCCAGGGCCTCCTATTGCTCGTCCAGCCTTCTTAGGAGCCCTCTGGTCCCCTGAGGACCCTTTTCTTTCTGAGGCCTTCATGGTGACCAAGGACCGCTCTTTCTCCTCTAGCCCCTCTAAGACCCCTGCAGTTGCCCTCTCGCCCCCTTAGCACCTCTGTTCTCTGCTTGGAAACCCTCCGGAGTGCAGGGAAGTGGCGATGCAGCAACAGCAGATGCTGGGGCCTCGCTGGGGTGGCTAGAGACCTGCAGGGAGGCTGGAGCTGACCACCCTTGAAAGGGGGAAGGGGCTTTTAGGATGCAAAAACAAAAGTTAACTGTTCTGTTGTTGAACGCTTATCTGGCTGCTGTGTAAAATGATTAGCAAGGAGGCCCGGAATCCCCCAGTGAAGGACAAGGTCTTGATAAGGACAGAAACTTGTCTCAAGAACCAGCTAAAACCGACTTTGCAGTTTGGACAAGAGACAAGAGTAACTGAGTCTGCATCAAAACAAGGGGTTACTAGCGGTGACGAGGAATCGTCAGCCTTCATCCCCAAGACCCCTAGCGACCACCACTAGGAGGCACTGCGCAAGCGCCGTTGGGAAAGATTTATGGAAATAACTCTTTCAGGCTAATTTTAATACAAAGCGGGGAAAGGTCATGCATATCTATAGGCGTGTTGGGAAATCTTATGTATATGTAATGCTTTACTGTATCAATCCAAGACAAACTATCACGCGGGCGCGCACAGCTTTGGTGGGACTATCCCCCGTGCTGCCCAGCACTGAATAAACATCCCTACTTTACAATCTTATAGACTGTGGAGTCTGTTTTCCGCACGTCACCCTTCCTGTGCCCTACCCTCGCTGCGTGTCAGTTACACATGTGAAGGGCACCAGGGGTTTGGGGTTTGTTGCTCCAGCTTTATTGAAAGAAAGCCATTTTCCTAAGGAAGGTTGCGTCTCTGCCTGGCTTAGCAGCACCAGCAGCAGAGCGCTAGCAGGCTGCATCCTGCTCTCGGCTGCACCCTTGGAGCGCTCAGGATGAAGATGGTTTGAGTTGCCAGGGAACAGACGGAGAGTTTGCTGTCTTCCTTCAAGGACTGAAGCGCTGTGACAGAAACAGAGCCGAGATGAAGGGCTGTGTCTGCAGAGACTTTCAGGCATGCCCTCCAGACCATGGCAGCCCCACCCGCCGCTTTCCCTGGCCAGAAGAAAGTTGCTGCTGCTGCACAGGAATGGCCCAAAAGCCCCTGTCACGCTCCCCTGGCCCTGAAGTGTTTCCCTGGAGCGGGTCAAGGCATGGCAGCACCCTGCCCAGGCTCTGTCCCCTGCCCCTCCAGCCCCGGCCAACACAGCACTGCCCCTACTCACCACTGCACATCTCGGCCAGCTTATTGCTTCGGTCCCTCAGGTGCCGCGCGGCAAGCCCTAGACACAGAGCTTTGTCAGTCCCCCCTGCTCCCCAGTACACTCCCAGCAGCACAGCCCCCCGCCCTGCCGGCTGGGCCGCATGCCCTCCTCCCCCTCATCAGGGCTGAGCCCGGGGAAGAGCAGCAGCTCAGTGGGGTTGGACTGAGCAAGGTGGCCACCAAGGCCACCTGCGTGTGCAGGGGTGAGAGAGGGAGGCCAAGGCCCTGTGTGGGGGCAGCTGGGGCTCGGGCAGCCGCAGGGCTGTTCCTTGGCACCAGTGCAGCGGCGGGGACTGGGGCCAGGCTGCCCAAAGAGGGACTGTGGGGGCTGTGGCTCACCGATGAATCTCACGGCTGCCTCGCGCAAGGGGGCCTGAGCATTCTTCAGGTATGGCAGGCTCTGATGACAGTATCCTTCGGCCTTGCTCCTGTTCTGCTCCAGCTGGAGAGAGCAGAAGAGTATGGGCATGCCACAGTCCCTCCCCAGTGGGCTGGAGCTGTCCCTCCTGCTAGCACCTCCCTGCTCCCCCTCCCCCCACCCCGGCAATTCCTGTCTCCCAGCCAGGAGCCCTGTGGGATGGAGGCTGAGCAAGAGCCACAGGCAGAGGGGTCCCAGCGGCGCTGAGACCCTTCCCTCCTGCAGGGCACGGGGAGGGGGGAGGGGCGTGGAGAAGAGCCCTTGGGCGCTCTGTTCTTGAGGACAGGGAAGAAGGCTGCGGCTCACGGCTGTGGGCTCTGGGCTGCAGCAGGGCAGGTGAGGCACATGTGCAGAGCCCACAGCCCAGACACAGCGGGCAGCCCTCATCCGGCCTGGGCCCTGGGGCTCAGGGCTTGTCCTCACCAAACACTCTCCAATCCTCCATGTCTGGTCTGTCTGCATCAGGTGTTTGAGCCGTTTCCACTTGAGGAGTTCTGCTCCAGCAAGGAGGGCTTCCCTGGAGGCCTGCAGAAAAGCAGAAGCTGGGAGATGGCACTACGGCCTGGGGAAGGAGAGCTGGCATCCGTCTCCTTGTGGCTTTGTTCCTGGGGTGATCCTGGCCTTGGGAAGCTGGGACATGCTCTGTCCCAAACTCTTGGCACAGTCTCTTGGTCTCTTGGGCACAGTGCTGTGGGAGAGGGACTGAGGCTCAAAGCCCTGGCCTTCCACAGCTGCAGGGGCAGCAGGGAAGACCATAGGGACGCACGTATTCATGCCTTGGGCCATGGGCTGCTGCTGAGCCCTGCTGGAGCAAGCAAGGCTCCATGCCTTGGAAATGTCCGTGCCAGCTTCTCTGCCCCTGCTTGCACTGGGTGTGCAGGGACCCTCCCTATGGGCTGTGCTGGAGGAGGGCTGAGCGGTGGGAGCGTGGGTGGGAGGGGATCCCACCTCCCCTTCCAGCTCTGCAGCAAGAGGCACTGGGGGACGAGGAAGATAGTGGTGGGACGAGTGCAGGGACAGATGGGAGCTCTGCCCTGCCTGCAGTGCCTCAGGCAGCTGGATCCCAAGGTGACACACGCTCCCCAGAGTCCAACTGCCAGCAACTCTTGCCCCTGCGCCCAAGGGCTCATCACACCCTTCCCTGTGTCATGGGCCAGCTTTGAAATCTCTACCCTGGCCACGGTGTCTGCCTCATCATGCATGTGAAAGAAGAGCAGGAGCAGGCATCCTTGCACTTCCTTCTTCATCCTCCGCTTGTCATTCCCCACCACAGTCTGCACCACGTCTCTGAAGAGGCTGATGGAGAGCTCTCTCATCTGGCTGGACTCCTGTTAGGGAGTAGGAGAGGGGGACTTGAGAAAGAGCCACTCCCAGCTTCCTGTGAGCATTAGCCCAAGGGCATGAGCATGGCAGGTGTGATGGGAGATGCTCTGGGGTCAGGCTCTGCACACAAGAGCTATAGGAATCTCTGGTCCTGCCTGGCGGCGCAGCTGGGGAGCCCTCGGGGCTCTGAGAGCAGCTCTTGGCCTGCAGGTGCTTTGCACAGGGGCTGGGCTGGGCCCTAGCACAGAGCGCTCGGGCCGCCCGGCGGCACCAAGCTCTCAGGGGAAGCTGTGCTGGCCTGCAATGCCCAGAAGCCATCCCACGAGAGCCCAGGGGAGCGAGGAGGGCAGAAGGCTCTGCCCGCGGGGCTGCCCGCAGGTCTGGGCTGAAGGGCAGCTCTCATTGCCCAGTGCCCCTCTGCGGGGCTCAGTCTCCCACATCAGCCTTACATTGTCAAAGAGGGGTGGGAGCTTCTCTGCCAACTCCAGAGCGAAGGTGCTGGCCTGCCTCCTCTTCAGGTGAGGCATCATGTTTCTGAAGACCAGCAGGGCCTTCATCTTGATTTCCGTGTTGCCATCACTGAGCATCTTCATGATGTGTGGCATGAGGGCCTGCATTTTTCTTGCCTGTATGAAAGACAGAGTGCCCTTTTTGTGAAACGGTCAAAGAGCACCCTGGCAAAAACGCTCTGGTCACTGAGCAGCAGCCTCCCGTCTGGCTTGCAGGCAGGTGGTGGCACAGGCATCTCTGCGGCAGCCTCCTGGTATGCTGGCACGCTGACCCCCGGGGACGTGGGAGAGCAGGGGTAGGGCAGGAAAGCAAAGACTCCTTCTCCCCTGCTGAGCTCCCCTTTTTTGCACAGGCCCGCAGGGGCAGATGGCTCAGTAGCCCTGCGTGCCTGGAAAGCTCCCCAGGCAGCCACCAGGCCCCACTGTGGCAGGGAGGGCATTTGGAGCACTCACCCCACCGCCTGACTCCCAGGCAAGGCCAAGCCACCACTCTACCTAGCGCCCCAGCCCCCGGCTGCCAGCACGGCTCCCCTCGATGACGTCCTGCTCACCATGTCAGGTCCTTGTGACAGCATGATGAGGCCTCCGAGAAACAGGGAGACCGTCACCAGGCTTGGGTGCCTCTGATAGGTATCGTCATGGGACTGGTCACCAAAATCCTCTGACTGAAACTCGCTGGAGGCCTTCGGCTGAAGGAAACACAGCAGTGAGATACTGGCAGAATCTGCAGGGCTCGCTGGAGGGGATCAAGGCCTTCTCTGGTAACTCACAAGCAGGGTGGAGCTGTAGGCATCCTCTGTGGCCGAGGTGGACAGGCTGTGTAATGTCATGCCCTGGAGATTGCTGAGGAGCTCCTTTAAGATGGTCTCCAAAGCCTGGGGGATGGAATGCATCACCTCCCACATGGCCATGCCCGTGCTGCAAGCGAGAGCGCTCGGTGAGCAGGGCTGCCGCAGCCTCAGCAGCGTGGCCTGGGAGGGGCCCGGCCCGCAGGAGGCAGAGCCTGCCCCTTGCTTGGGATGCCCCGGGGCAGCAGGAGAGGGCTGAGGGGCTGCTCCCCGCGGGGCTGGGAGGAGCGTGGTGGCAGGGCTCGGGGCTGCCTGGGCCAGCTTTGGCTGCTGCAGGCCTGGCGGAGCCAGCAGGGCTGGAAAGCGTGCTGGGGTGGAGGGCCCTGCTCCTCGGGGGTGTCCCTGCAGCATTCCTTGGGTCTGGCAGCCAGAGGGGCTCCGTGTCCCTCCCCCCTCAGGGAACAAGCCCTCATGGCTGTTGGGGCCGGTACCTGTGTCCTGGTGGAGAGAATGTCACCAGGCTGATGGCCACTTGTGCAGGGTAGCGGTTGGTCAGCAGGAGAAGCAGTGACTTCATGCTCTGCTGCTCTGACTCCCTGTTGATGCCTTCCAGGTTTTCCTGGAGGCACTTCATGATCTTTGGCACCTGGAGGGGACACAGGTGAGGATGGTGCTGCCACTGGAGCACAGCCAGTTCCTCAGCTGCCCTTCCCATCCCTCCCTGCTGGCTTAAGGTGGCTTCAGGTGCTGGAGACACCTACACCTGGGTTTGGGAGGGAGGGATGGAGGGAGGAGCAAGGCCTGACAGGGCTGAAGGGCAAGGGCAATCTAGCCATGGGCCACCTACATCTGCCAGCCAGAAGTCAGGGTTTCTCATGATGACATTCAGTATGTTTCTTGCCTCCCCCTTGTCAAAGATGCTGGCGTCTCTCATCTCCTCAATGGCCACAAGGACAATATCTGTCCTTTCAGAAGGTAGGAGGTATTTTGCAAAGGTCTGTGGGAGGAAGGAAGGGAGGGAAGCCGTGTCACACCGAGTGCCCTGGGGGTGCTGCTTCGCGGGGCAGTGCGAGCAGCCCTGGCCAGAGATGCCCGGCAGTGCTGGCGGCAGTGCCTGCAGGAGAGCTGGCAGCAGGGGTTGCAGTCACTGCGCGGGGGAGGATGAGAGGAGAGGGTCCTCAGGGTGAGGGAGGAGGGCTGGGCTCATGGGCAGAGTGTGCTGTCCCTACAGAGAAGCGGGGCTCGCTGGTGGCCAGGAGGGCTGGAGCTGCTGCTGGGACGCTGGAGAGCAGCCCTCGCATCGTCCCTGCGTGGGGACAGCAGGAACCCTCTCACCAGGGAGGGTGAGGCCGCACCAGCCCCACTGATTCTGGATGCCTTTTGCTTACACAAGTCCCCTGCTGATGCCACGGGCAAGGGTCCCAGCAAGGGGGGAGCTCATTACCATGGTAAATTCTTCAGCCGATCGAGGTGAGAAAGGTATCTTAGTTCCCCTGAGGAGCTGTTCTGCTTCATCCTTGAGCATTGCCCTGCCTAAGCAGCGGGGGAAACACGAAAGGGTCAATAAGACACAATAGCTTTGCCAGCAAGCTTAACCAAACGGCCCTGAGATCTGCTTGTGAGATGGCAGGACACAAGCAGTCAGGGAGGTTTGTGGAGGGCATCAGGAATAGCTTCTTGCTGCAAGCACTGGAGGGACCATCCAGGGTGATGCACAGATGGATCTGCTCTTCACTAACTGGGAAGACATGGCAGTGGTAGCTTTGGCTGTGGGCTCCACAAAAGAGCACGGTTCAAGGTTCTGAAAGGAGGGTGGAAGGAGAGCAGCAGAGAACAGATCCTGGACTTCAGGAGAGCATTCAGCTTCTGCAGCAAAATGACAGCACGGGTGCTATGGGAAGCAGCTGTGAGGGGCAAAGGAGGTCAGGGAGAGAACTAGACCTATCAGGACATGTGTGTTTGCGGAGCGATGAAGCCCACCACAACTTCTCTTACCTTCTTGCTTCTCGATGAACTGAAGGAGGCAATAAAGAACACCGAAAGCTGTCTCTTCCTTGGAATATTGGAAAAGCAAGACACGTCCCAGCAGCTGTCCCAGGATTGGGATCTGGATGTCTCCATAGTTGTCAGGGGCGTACATGCCTCTTCCAAAGTGGCTCCAGCCCTGGGTGAGGGAGGCAGACCAGCAGAAGGGTAGAGGGCAGGCAGCAGGCGCCAAAGCCCTGAACCCAAGAGTGCGTCCAGGGCTGGATCCCTGGTGCGTCAGGGCTTTGCAGGGCCGTGCCGGCCGTGGCTCCCAGAGCAGCTGTGTGGGCAGCAGCCCCGCGCGGGGAGAGCTGCAGGCTGCTCTGGTGCACAGGGAGGGGGACATGGCCTGGCTGGAGGGTGCCTGGCTCCTTACCTTCAGTGTGCGATGTTTGGCCAGCACACCGCTCAGCACCTTAATCCTCCCCAGGGCTCTCTCCCGCGCAGCTGCTCTCTCAGACTTGGTGTAGTTGAGCAGCACCTGGGAAGACAGAAGCTGCTGGTGTGCCCTGGGAGCAGACACCTGCTCCAGCAGAAGCAGCACTGCTGACCTCCGGGGCAGGACTCTGCCCTCGTGCAGTCCATTGAGGCTTCCTGTGATGTCGAGCAAAGCCTGCAGTGGGGTTCCTGCCCTAGGAGTCTCGCAGGCTTGGGACAAACGCCGCTGGACAACCTTGTGGCCAGGCAGGAGGGCAAATGCCACCCTCTGCCGCCACTGTGCTCTGGAAGAGCCTGGTGGGCGGCCCCTGGTTACCCTGGGGAGGTGGGCAGCCTCCCTGCAGCGTGCTGTCTCTGCATGGCACTGGGGTGGGGGCCATGCACTCAAGAGTGGACAGTCCCTTCCCCCCAGCGGGAGGAACAGCCCCTGTGAAGCCCCCTCTTTGCACATGCCAGACCTGAAAGATGTTCTGCAGCTCCTCACTGACTCGGGAGGCAGCAAAGCTGAGCACCACCCTCTCTAGCATCTGGTCCATGGCTCTCAGGGTCTGCAATGAGGACAAAGAGTTGTGGCAGCGTTTCCTGCTGTCCCCCTCACCCCCAGGAGCTTGGTCTGAACTCCTGGAGTCAAGGGAGGACTCCCGTGCTGCCTCGTGGTTCCCAGGAGAGACCCAGGGGCAGACAATGTGCTGTGGGCAGAGCAGCCTGCGCCACTGGATGTGGCCAGGCCCACGGGAAGGGCGCGAAGGGATAAAGGTGGGAGAGCAAAGCTGAGATGCTTCACTGCCTTGGAACTCTGGACATAGCGCAGCACAGGGTGGCCCGGGAGCAGCCCAGAGGGACTGGGGGCTCCTGTAGCTCACCCAGCCCTTACCAGAAGATAGTAGTAAAGGTCGTGGAGGGTGCTCCTTTCCTCTTTTGGAGGAAGCAGGAAGACACTTGAAAAGCAGGCTTCTAGAAGGCTTTTCTCTTTGCCTTCCAGCACAGTCTGTACTGAGCTGCAGAGAGAGAGCGCAGGGCCCATCAGAGACTGGTGCTGGGAGCAGTGCCTTGCGGCCTCATGCAGGTGGACATGGACCTCTGGGGCAGAGGTCCCCAGGAGGGATGGGCAGGTACCTCAACTCAGCGATGGCACGCATGGCTTGCATCTGCACTTCTGTTTGCAGTTGGTCCCTGGGCTCCTCTTGCAGCAGGTCCTGCAGAGCAGAAGCAGGATGGGACCTGGCAGCTGCCAGCCCCCAGTGCCACCAGACCCTCGCCCTGCCCAAGACCCTCTTCTCACAGGGAGCCCAGGGAGCCATTGCCGGGCAGACTTGCCCCCTTCCCCAGAGCTGCCAGGTGTCCCCTCACCTTGATATTCTCTACCAGCTCGTAGCTGTGGCAGAAGACATCCAGTCCCTCTGACAAGCCACGGCATCTGGCAGTTCTGCACAGGGTGCAGATGCTCTCAAGAAACTTCAACTTCTGGCCCTTCTCCTGGTAGCCGGGGGAACAGAGAGACAGACGGGGAGCGTGAGAGGGGGACACAAAGCCAGCGGGACTGGACCACTGCGGGTGCAGTGCCATGCGGGCAACCTGGGAGCAGCACCTCTGCTCAGCCAGCACGCCTCCGGCAGCCCGGCAGCAGAGCCCCTGTCAGCAGACGCCGGCACAGCCGCGTTCAAAATGGTGACAGGTACCGTTTTTGTGCTGCTGACAAACGCCTGGATGAAGTCCACGGTTTCCTTTTTGTCTTGGTACACAGGTAACCATGAGGCATCTAATAGAGGAGGAGAGCAGGGAAGGCTGTAGGGGGGGTCCGGTGGCAGGAGAGAGCAGAAGAAGGAGCTCTGTCCTCTGTCCAGCCCTGTGCCTGCTCCCCTCGCGCGTTCGTCCCATGCACGGCAGGGCTGGAGGGTGCCCGGCAGACGGGCTGCCATGCTGGAGCACAGCACAGTGGACAAAGCCCCCAGTGCGTGGGCTGAGGAACTTGCTTGCAGATGGGTGGGAAAGGTCCCCGTCCCACAGCATCGCTGCCTCCTGCCAGCCCAGCTGCCCCTCGCTGCCCGTGCCCCGGAGCAGGAGCTGGGTCCCCTCTGCTCTCTCCCTCCTTGGGGGAGGCTGTGCCGGGGCCAGCTCCCAGCCCTGAGCATGCCCTGCATTCAGGCAGCATCATGGCCACCACCCATGGGAACCCCGCTGCCAGCGTGCCAGGGAAACGTGAGCCTGGTGTCGAGCAGGGTGCGCTGGCTGGCCCCAGCCCTGCCCAGACCAACAGGACCCCTCACTCACCAATCTGCAGTGGCTGCACCGTGCACACCTCGTAGGGTTCCGGTGGAGAGCTCCTCTCCTGGGGAGCCCTGTCCTGCCAGGACACCCTGGGGTGGCTGGGGGGTCTCTCTGCCATCCTGCGGGACGGAGGAAAGGGGTAGGAGTGGGGAAGGGGGAGGCTTTGGCAAAATGCCTTGGTGCCACGGGGCTGCCGGGGGTGGCAGGGAAAGATGTGGGCTGCGCTCGGGGGCTCCTCGCCGTCTCCGTGCTCCTGCCCTGTCCCGTCGCTGTCCTGCTGGACACTGCGGGCTGGGGGCCGCAGCCGCATTTATCACATGCAGCGTAGTGGGGTGTCACAAAGGGCCCCACTGTGACCCGCCACCTGGGCGGGGGGGCGGGGCAGGGCGTCCCCTGGGGAGGCACGGGACCGGCTCATCCCTGGGCACGTGGGTGCTCTCATGGTGCCTCCAGGCCCCACTTTGCCCTCATGTCTGCGTGGGACCTCGCTGTCACCCTCCGGTGTGTGCCCATGTTCAGACACCCCGGCATGCCCCCAGGACTTCCCTGTCCTTTTGGCACACTGCAGAGCGCTGCCCCTGCCCCTCGATGACATTAAATGTATAAGATTCACCCAAGCTTTACAGAAAGTCACCTCAACTCTTGTCTACCTCCCGGCAAAGAGGAAGACCTCGTGCAGAAAAGAGGAAAAAGGAAATGAAACGTCTTCCACCCAGATTGCCCTGTCAGGATTTGGAAGCTCCCAGAAATGAAGATTCCGGTCTCCCTGGTTTTCGTCTTCGTCTATTTTGTGACCGTGATGGAGAACACCTTCTTACACTTACAGCCTTTCCCCCACTCTGAAAATCTCTTCCAGCACTGGCCCACTCGGGACTCCCTGGGAGGCCTTCCTTGCACCACAGACCCCTCCGCGGGACCTTGAGCTGCCCCCAGGGGATGGCTGTGTGGTATCGCCGGGGCACAGGAGCCCTGGGCTGGTGCGGCAGGGCTGGTATAGTGCTCTGTATGGTGCTGTGCTTTGGACTTAGTATGAATATAACGCTGATAACACACCGATGTTTTGGTTGTTGCTGGGTAGTGCTTGTACTAGTCCAGGGCTTGTCTAGCTTCCCATGCTCTGCCGGGTGCACAAGCGGCCGGGAGGGGAGGGGGCACAGCCAAGAGAGCGGATTCAAAGTGGTGACCAAAGGGACATTCCGTATCATGTGACGTCATGCCCAGTGTGTTAACTGGGAGGGGCTGGCCAGGGGATGGAAGCAGGAATCGCGGCTCGGGGACGGGCAGCGTTGGTTGGCGGGTGGTGAGCGGTTGTATCGTTTGTGTTTCTGTTTTTTTCCCTTTTTCCCTTATCCTCTCTGTTATATTATTATTATTATTATTATTATTATTATTATCATAATCATTCTTCTTATTCTAATTATTTTATTGTAATTGTTAAACTGTTCTTACCTCAACCCACAAGCTTTGTTATTTGCTCTTGCTCTTCCGATTCTCTCCCGCGTCCCACAGGGTGGGGGCAGTGAGCGAGCGGCTGCGTGTTTAGTTGCCGACTGAGGCTGAACCATGACAGCAGGACAGGCTGCAGGCTCAGGGCTCTTGCAAGGCTAAAAGGCCCAACGAAACCAAGGTCTTCGCCCCTTGGCTATCAACCAAAGTCTTTGTCCCCTTGGCTATGGCAGTTGCCTCTGCCACCAAGGCTCAGGAGGAGAATCTGCACTGTGAGGTTTTCAGGCTCTACTTTCCCAAGGGCTCTGGTCAGGGCTTGGCCTTTCTGCTTCATGAAACTAGCTAAGGGTTTTCTCCCCATCAGGGACGCCTGCATTTTGCATTTTTCAAACCATAACCACAGCCTCCAATTACTTTCTCTAACGAGTCCATGGGGAGGGAGGCTTTGTCGGTAACAGCCCTTAGTGGGGCCCATTAATGAATGCTTCAAGGTACTTTGGGTTTTGCTTCTGACTTTGACTTCCTGAGAGGTTTGTTCAGTGTCCTGACAGTATCTGAGGTTCATGGACTCAGCCCCAATACACCGGGGGGCTCATTAAGATACTGATGAGCCATGTCTCATCCTATAATTTTTTTCAAATCCTCAAGACTTAGGCAGCTAATGGAGAGGTTTTGTAGGGGCAGAAGATTACAAAGAGCATCTAATACAAATTATTTTAAAAGGTATATTTACGACTTTTCAGTTTAGAAATGTATATTCCGTTGATATTGATCCAGAGTGTTTCTTCAAGGGGCTTGGACAGTTAGGAAAAGCAGGCCCTTAAGGTCCAACACTGTACGGACAACCTTGCTCCTCACCTCCCCAGCGCCAGCATTTCTCTCATCAGCTACCTGTGACTTGCGTCGCTTTTCCGTACATCACGCTTCTCCTCTGAAGTTTGCAGCTGTATGCCACAGCTCCTTTGCACCAACTCCCAACCCGTCTTCCTTAGAGAACTGGCTGTATGCAGGCACAGCATCCAGGAAAACATCGTAAAGTTTCGTAAACAAGAAAAAACACTCTGCGACCATACGCTAAGTAGAAGCTGCGTCCAATGAGGTTACGTTTCTACGAGGGATAGTCTTACGAGGAACGTTTTAGAGTGATAGGTACAAAAAGGTAGACATAAATATAATTAAAGAGTCATCTAAGGAGACAACTAGACTGTTGGAAGACAGGTAATATTTGCTCCCTGAACCTCACAGCAGCAGCGTAGGTGAGGCGACTCTGAATGAACAAAGAGCAAGGGAAGGAGAAAACTGGAGAATAATGGAAAGAGCCTTTGTGTAGACAGCCTGCTGAAAAGGTGGCATTAGAGGTGGTCATTGTGTCCTGGACAGGGGAAAATATATGAAGAATTAGAGAAATTAAGTCCATGGTGCAACAGGCAGAATAGAGGTAATGAAATTACAGGGGAAGATCAACATTAGTCCCTTTTTGAAAGGTCATTGGATTGGCAGAGGTCTCTTGTGAACAAGTGTTGCACTCATCTTTGAGGAAGGGCAACCCAGGGAACCACAGCCTGTACAAGGGCTTGTCTAGCTTCCCAGGCTCTGCCGGGTGCACAAGAAGCCGGGAGGGGAGGGGGCACAGCCAAGAGAGCGGATTCAAACTGGCTAAAGGGATATTCCATATCATGTGACGTCATGCCGAGTATATTAACTGGGGGAGCTGGCCGGGGGAGGGAAGGGGCAATCGCGGCTCGGAGACCAATGGCGCTGGTTGGCAGGTGGTGAGCGGTTGCATCACCTGTTGTTTGGCTTTTTGTTTTTTCCTCCTCCCGAGGGTTCATCTCTCTCTTTCTCTCTCTTTCTCTCTGTGTCGTTATTTTCATTTTCATGCTATTGCTACTATTATTATTATTGTTATTACTGTTTTATTGTAATTATTAAACTGTTCTTATCTCAACCCACAAGTTTTCTTACTTTGGCCCTTCTGATTCTCTCCCCCATCTCACAGGGGTGGGGGGAGTGAGCGAGTGGCTGTGTGGTATTTAGTGCTGACAGGGCTAAACCACAAGAGCACCTCTCAACAGTCCAGTTGCTGCTTTCAGTACCAGGGAGATAAAAGCCTGACTATCTCTCCGTAGTCTGTCTAAATCTGTCTTTAGTCAAATCTTTAATTCTGTTTACTTTATCAGCTCCTTTCTGTTTAAAAGATTTCCTGCATGATTATGCCTTGTAGAAGGTGAACCTCATTGGTGGCAGCTTGTACTTGGCATACAGTGGAGGAGAGTGTTTTATTTTAATGGTGAACCTTATCGGTTTTATTTTGTTTGTTCAAAAAAAAAAGAAAAATCCCTCTTTGTGTGTGTGCAGCCAGTTCTCAAGGGAAAGCAGGTGGGAGCTGGTACAAAGGAGCTGTAACGTCCAGCTGCAGACTGCAGAGGAGAAGTCTCCTCTGATGTAAGGAAGAGGGATGCAAGGGATGAGAGACGTGATGGCTCTGGGGAGGTGCGGTGGGAGGTTGTCCATACTGTGTCAGACCTCAAGGGACACCTTCTCCGACCAGTCCAGATCACCTTAGGAGAGACCCTGGATCAATACCTATTGGAGAATGCTGCCATCACCTCTTCTTTAAAATGAAAAACAATCAAATGCACCCTTGAAAATAAAACCTCATATTTATTAGGAGCTCTTTGAATCTTTTCTCCATAAGTGTAGTAGGAAACTTCTCTAATTAACTCTACACGACTAGAAGAAAATTAGAGGAGGAGACAGAGCTCATTAGGGCTTGCTTTATTTTCATGAGACCCATGGTGTATTTGGCACCGGTTCCTTGAACCTCACGTACTGAGAGGGGATTGAACAAACCTTTCCATAAATCAAAGTCAGAAGAAGAAAACTGACGTACCTTGAAGCATTAGTGTGTCCCACTGAGGAGGGCCATTACTGAGAAAGGCTCCCCAGGGACTCGTTAGGGCAAATAATTGGAAGCTGTGATTGCAGGGAGGCCAAGGTAATGTGCCGGCAGCTCAGATGCTAAGAAAAGCCTGCGTTTGATTCATGAAGCAGAAGGGCCAAGCCCTGAGCCCCAGCCCGGGGAAGGCAGATCCTGTCCCTCACACAGCGCTCAGGGCCCTTCCTGGGGCAGGGGGCCGTGGGGTGTGTGATGGTGAGTGACAGTGCCCAGCCTTACTGGGGTGTGCAAGGGGACAGGAGGCCCCAGTGCCTCAGGACAACACGTCTCCTCATAGGCAGAGACGATTGCCAGAGCCACGGGGATAAAGCTTGGGTTCTCTTGGCGACTTCCAGCCTTGCCAGAGCTCTTTGCCTACTCTGCCGTAGGTTGTCCTATGCTGTCCCACAGCTGCTTCTTTTTCCCTGCAAGCTGGAGACACCCACCTCGCTTCCCCACCTTGCTCTCACCTGCCATTGCCATACGGTCACTGACGTCTGCCCATCCTCACGCTCCGTCCCTTGAAACAGAAAGAGACGGGCTGATCTCATCCTCCTTCGGGAGGACTTCATGTACCACAGCGCAAGCCTCTGAGGGACATTTCTTCCTCCTCGTGGCAACTCTCCACCTCCCAAGCTGCACTGCGTGGCAGTGCTTCTCTCTCCAGCTGTTTCCTCCCTCCAAGGAAAGCTCCACCACCTGGGGAATAACCCTTCAAGCAGGCGTCCCAGCGCGTCAGCCTTCCTGTGGCCTTTCACCTGAGCACACAGAAGCAACCTCACCGTCATCCCCCAAGGCCGCAGCCTTTCAGCTTCTCGCATAGACACGGCCAAGCTGCGTGCCTGCTGCTGCCCCATCAGGCCCCCGGGCAGCAGAGTCATGTCAACCGCAATAGAAGCCCCCCCCTTCCTGGCGTGAGCCCGGCTCCTTCGGCAGAGGGGATCTCACAGTCACTGTGCCAGCCAGGTGCCTCCTGCCGGCCTCTCGGAGACGCTGGCAGGTGTCGGCTTAAAAGCCCGTATCCCAGCCATGAGTCAAGGGCTGGCCCATCAGCTCTTTCAGAAAGATGTGACCTCACCGTCCCGTTCCCAGCCACGGTCCTGCTCTTGGCATGTCACCTCCAGAGGCAGAAGTGACCTCGCAGCGCCCTTCACTGCCATCAGCTTCCTACTGTGTTAGGAGTTTGCAAGGCACAACTGACCACGTGGTACCATACCCAACCATCCCCATCCTTGTGGCCCAGTACCTGAGCAGTTAAAGTACGCTTGTTTCATCCAATTTATCAGAGAGATGTCCTACCAACAGTTTGAGAGGGAAAACATTCTGCAGAGGAACTGCTCTATTTATGTGGTGCTTTTTATAGCTCTACTTCTGCCTCTCCGTTCTTTCTTCTTCCTCTGTCTGTTCTGTCTTCAAAGAGCTCTCCAACGACAAAAGAGTCATTGAGTCATAGAATAACTGGGCTTGGAAGAGACCCCTGAACACCATTGTGCTGGGTCTGGCTGGGTGCTGTTCGCTTCCCCCACAGCAGCCCATTTACTGCTGTGCTTCGTACTCATGGCTAGAGCGGTGTTGATCACGCACCCATGTTTTGGCAGTTACTGAGCAGAGCCTGCACCACATGAACGCTGCCTCTCTAACCCCGCCCAAAGTGGGTAGGCTCGGGGTGGGCAAGCGGTTGGGAGGGGACATAGATGGGACAGCTTACGGGAACTGACCAAAGGGATAATCCATACCACGTGACATCATGCGCAGTGATAAAAGCTGAGAGGAAGGAGTTGAGGGGGAGGGGATGATATTCATTATTAAGACCTTTGTCTTGCAAAGCAACTGCTATGTGTGCTGAATCCTGGCTTGCCAGGAGGTGGCTGGACATTTTCTGCTGATGGGAAATCTCCCTTGGTTTTGCTTTGCTTCTGCGTGTGGTCTTTGCTTTTTGCTTTTCCTTCCCACCCCTCCCCTCCCCCTTTAAGCTGCCTGTACATTGAGCCATGAGTTTTTCACCTTATTTTCTCCCTTTGCCCTGCTGAGGAGGGGCAGCGAGAGAGCGGCTTGGTGGGCACCACCCTGATGTCCAGCCACGTTGAACTCACCAGAGTCACCTGGCCCAACTCTCCTGCTATAGGCAGAGTTAACCACATGAGATTGCTCAAGGGCTCCCCGGAACTTGGCATCATCATCCACAAAGGAGTTGAAAGTGCTTCTTGTCCCATCATACAGAGCGATAATATAAAATGTTCCACGTGGTCAAGGGCTGGTCACCGAGGGAGGCCACTGGTAAGTGGCTGCCAGGAGGACTTTGTACCACAGAATATATTTGAGCCTCATCGTTCAGCCATCTTCCCACCCACCACATATTCCACTTCTTCAGTGCAGCAGTCAACAAGCTGGCTATTAGGAGACTATGGGACACCCCATCAAGGGCCTTGCTAAAGGCCAGCTACACAACATCCCCTTCTTTTCGCTCCCACATGTGTTCTGCAATCCCTTTCGTGTCCTTCAGATGCCTGGAGATGGTTGCAGGCAGGCTTGCCATACGACCTTCCCTAGTGAGGCTGACCAGTGCCTAATTCTCCCAGTCCTCCTTCCTGCCCTTTTGGAAGACTGGTTTCACATCTGCCTTTTCCAAGTCCCCAGGAACCTCTCGCTCAGCTCTGGCCTTTCTGAGGTGTTTCAGAGAGGTCTCACAATGACAATGGCCAGGCTTCTCTATACCCCTGACACCAAAAGCCTTCTCAATATTCCACACTTCCAGAGGAGTGCCCAGGACACAGCACATGCCTGTCCAGGTGCTCAGGGCAAGTTCAGAAGGGAACCAGAAGTGATTTCTTCCTGCAGGCCCCCCACACGAGTGGGCTCTCTCTGCAGCTCGCGGCTTTTCCCTGAGTGTTTTCCTCAGTGCCTTCCTGCTCCCATCCTTTCTGCTCCACAAGCTGTAGACGAGAGGATTGAGCAGGGGCACGGATGGTGTTGGAAAAGGGATTCGTCAAACTGTCTCAGGGGAGTTGTTCTGGCATCGCTCTGACAAGGATGAGGGAGGCTGTAGAAAAGAGTGGCACTAGTGAGGTGAGAGGAGCAGGTGGAGGAGGCCTCCTGCGTGCCCAGCTGGGCAGGAGAGCTGGGCCAGGGTGGCAGCTCTGGTGCACACAAGGGACGCCAGTGTGAACAGGAAGGGGAAGACTGGATCTAAAAACCAGGTTATGAAAGCAGGGAGCACGAGTGTCATGGTTTCACTGCAGGAGAGTTCCAGCATTGGGTCAAAACCACAGGAGAAGTGGCCCAGTAGATTGGGGCTACAAATCTTCATCCAGCTGGCACGCTGAGGAGATTCCCCAGCCCAGGCAGCCTACAGCCTCTCGTGCCAAACTTGCTCCCCAGGACGACAGCAGTAAATTGGCCCAGGGGCTCCTCAGGCAGCTCCTGCTACCCCAGGGACAGGGCAGCCTGCCCCAACCTCGCACCTACAGCAACAGATTTCTCTTTCCATGACTAACAGGGAGACACACAGTGCCCTGCTCTTCTCCCAGCGCATCCCATCTCCCCACAAGATGCCTTTTCACAGGCGAGCACATCTGTGCTGGCTGTGCCACCCATTCCTTCACCCTGTCCCTGCGCTCCCCATAGCCCCCGATCTGGCAGTGCTGCTCTGCAACAGATACGACCCAGAGAATGAAAAAAAAAAAAAGAAAAAATGGGCGGGTTGGGGCATGTTAACCTTGGTTTTGTCTGTTTTTGTTTTGACAGGTTTGTGCAAACACGTTTGCCCCGTGAGCAAAACGCACGGGTGACATTGGCAAATGTGACTGGATAAGGTTCCCTTTGCCTCAGCACAGCGACTCCCCAGAATCCATTTGCATGTGCTTGGTGGGAGTACCCCTCACCGCAAGTGGGTTCAATGATAGAGTTAACCATGTGCTGCCCAGGGCGCTGCCCGAAGGTCTCCCCGTAGAACAGTGGGACAGCTAGCTGGCTGCTGGGGCTGGGTAAATCACCTGCATTACCCCCACAGGAACTCTGAATCCTGGGAGCACTGAGCGCAGGCTATTGTACCTATTTCAATTATGCTAGTCGAAGCAATGACACGGTTTCCTGGTGGGTAAATGCTACAGTGCCTTGGTATCGCAACCATACCCGATGGTGCAATTCTACAGGAACGAACGTAACCACCAGCTATAATACACACACGACTCTACCACATGGACTCTGTTGGATATATGGGGACTGTGTATGGCCAGGACTGCCCAAAGCCCTAAAGGGTGGACCTTGCACCTTGGGACAACTGACGTTAGTCACAGCCAACATTATGTTAGCCATACAGTTGCGACAAAACCGGTCTCATCACCAAACCACCCGTAACATCCATGCATTTCCTCCCAGCTGTGAGGAGACAGTAGAAATCTGGGGCCTGGCAAACACCGTTGCTGCAGCTTTTAACTCCGGGTGTTGCCAGTGCGTAAGCCCTGATGACACTAAACCACCTTGGATGCTGGCTAGCAAAATTTAGTAATGCTACCAGTAGAGTTCTTTCTGGTTTGTTACTTGATGTAGACAGTATATACCATGCTATGCTTCAAAATCATGCCGCTATTGATTTTTTACTCTTAGCTCGTGGGCATGGATGTGAGGACTTTGACGGTTTATGTTGCCCGAACTTAAGTGACCACTCAAAGGCCATCCATGCACAATTGTGAGAGATACACCGATTGAACCAGCAGTTAGTGGAATCAACTGGATGGAAGCCGTTCGCTGGATGGACGTGGGGGTGAGGTTGGTTAAAACAGTTATTTTTGATCTTGTGTGTAGGTGGCATTTGTTTGCTATGCCTGGTTTGCTGTATACCATGGCTAGTCAGGATCATTCGGACTATTGTTGACAGAGCTTTACACCGCACAATGGTACGGGCTGCGGAATACCGTCGTGTCCCAACTACGGACCACGTGGTGGAATGCGTGAGGGATTTTAGATGACGGTCCATGTAGAGCCACTACGGAAAAATTACAAGCTGAACGCAGCTGTGAGACAGGACCTGTGTGACAGGACCTTGATGAAGGGAACTGGGAGGTTTGTTACTGAATAACATGCTGTTGCAATCTGGGAACCGCTGTTAGCCAGCAGAGCACGTGCTTGGCAGGCCTTGTTGCATGCGCTGGCCATGCGTGCGGCGACACCTAGTCAGTACCTTTCCGTTGAATCTGCATTGAGGGTATAAAAAGGGGCGGCTCAAAGCGGAGAGAGGGAGAGGACACGGAGCACACTCTACGAACCACAGGGGACGCCCTGAAGGTGCCGCGTCTACCTCCCTTCTCCATGATGACCCCGCTAACGGTCACCCTCCTGCTCAGCGGTGTCTCGGGCATAGCTGGGTTGGTTAGACTCTCATAAAGGGAAAACAATATGCTAGTAACCGCGTATGCAAGGCTATAACAGAGTAATAAATATTGTTGTGCTTATTAACTATCGTGTGTTGGGTGAATTTTGTGCATAGGAATCCTGCAAACGTGTTACAGGAGCGCAGTACCACAGGGTGACTCTCTTGGACTGTGCTAGTCAGGCTGGGAGGCAGACCCCGCTGATGGCAGTCACTGCCGCTGACAGCCTCCTACGCAAGCCCTTACGTGGCCATGGAGGGTGCTCAGAGGTACCTGCCTTATTCCAGTGCTGCGAGATGTGTTCAGGCACTGCACTAGATCCACCCTGTGCAAGTTCACTGAGGGTAGGACAAACCATTCACCAGACTCCTTTCCCTGTGCCTGCTGTGTCCCCTGGGCTTGCTGAGCTCTGGTTTGCTGGTACAAACCCAGATTTAGAGTATTATCTCTGGGTGACACCATGCTCAGTGGGGTCCATTCACTGCTAACTCCCTGGCACAGGCTGTCCCTCCCTGCACATCCCCTGTGCTCTCCGGGCAGCTCCCAAGTGCCCGCAGAAAAACATTCACCTGCCATCACCACTGCCACATGCTCTAGAGCCCCAGGAAGGTTAATCAGAGACCGTTTGTCATGTGCATGGGTGCTGGACACCAACAAGCAACACCTAAACCAGCCTTCAGACCCTTGAAGGCCATACTGGGACTGTGACCTCATCACACCGAGCCCATGGGGAACAAGCAAAACGAGAAGCCTCTTTAGAGTCTATTCCTTGGGCATGTTCTTGAGGGCAACTTTGAAAGGAGACATAAGCCTTCAGGCACGGCACTCAGGAGACGCCCTTTCATGATGGAAGTGGTGTTAGGGAGGTCAGCTCTATCAGAGAACTGTTCCTTGCCTGTCCCTTCCTGCAGTCACAGCGCTAAAATGCAGCGTGACCGTGACCCAGCTCCAGGAGCACTCGGGCCTTACACCAACACAGCGGCTCAGAAGGAGAGGGCAGACGTGAAAAGAGAGCAGCACTGGAAAGACCAAGCGCTGCTGCTCCCTGGCAGTGCTGCTGTGCCGGGACTCTTTTCCCCTCCGCTTCTGCACACAGGCACTGCCCTGCCGCTCCAGAGAAGGTCTCTGAGGAAGGATTTCAGACAAACAAGCTGCTGCAGGGTCCTTTGATTGGTTTAATTGCACAGAGAGTCTGGTTTCTCATTTGTACAATCTCTGGGACACACAGGAAATGTAGATACTGACGCAGAAGTGGGGGGTACAATGACATTTCTTTATGGAAGTTATTACCAGTAAAACAAAAGCAAATAATGTCCCCAAAACACCACCAGCAAAAGCTCCAGGAGAGAGGCTGGGTCTGTAAAGAGCTACATTATGAGGGATATGCAGAAGACGATGTACAGTTTATTGTTTCTGAAAAGCATCCGGTCATCAGTTTCCACACTGCACGCTTGAGCTCCTCGTTCCTCAGGCTGTAGAGGAGGGGGTTCACTGCTGGAGGCACCACCGAGTACAGCACTGCCAATACCAGATCCTGGGCAGGGGAAGAGATTGAAGGGGGTTTCAGGTAGGCTAATGTGACGGTGCAGACAAAGAGGGAGACCACGGCCAGGTGAGGGAGGCACGTGGAAAAGGCTTTGTGCCGTCCCTGCTCAGAGGGGATCCTCAGCACAGCCCTGAAGACCTGCACGTGGGAGAAAAGAATGAAAACAAAACACCCAAAATCCACAAAGACACTAAACGCAGTAAGTCCGACTACCCTGAGGTAGGTGTCTGAGCAGGAGGGCTTGAGGATCCGGGAGATTTCACAGAAGAACTGGTGCAGGGCATTGCCTTGGCAGAGGGGTAGGGAAAATATGTTGACTGTGTGCAGCAGAGCAGTGAGAAACCCACCGGCCCAGGCAGCTGCTGCCATGTGGACACAAGCTCTGCCGCCCAGCAGGGTCCCGTAGTGCAGAGGTTTGCAGATGGCCATGTAGCAGTTGTATGACATGACGGTGAGGAGGTAAAATCCTGCTGATATCAAAATGACAAAAGGCCATGGTCACAGGCTATGGCGGTGACAATGAGCCCGTTGCCCAGGAGGGCAGCCAGGTAGATGGCCAGGAAGAGCCAGAAGTGCAGGAGCTGCAGCTCCCACGTGTCTGCAAATGCCAGGAGGAGGAATTCAGTGATGGAGCTGCCATTGGGCATCTGCTGCCTCTGGGTGTGGAGCACTGAACGAGGAGGACAGGACAAGTTAGGGCAGAATTCTCCGAGTGAAATCCAAGTGATTTCTCATACTACACACTCCCCACCCCTTCTCTATTTCTATGCGACCTCTGTCCAGCTCTGCGGCTGGAGCTCTGGTTGGTGCTGGCTCAGTGTGCCGTGAGGAGCAGGATCTCAGCCCGCTGGCTCCCAAGGAGTCAGCCCTGCACTGCAGCAGTGGGTTCATGGGAACTGTGGGGGCAGAGTTCAGTCCTGGTGTTCAAATACGTCAGATAAAAGCGCTCCTAATGGAAACGGGCTTGTCAGTACCTGCACTCCCTGTGCTAAGAAACCACGCTCACAAAAGTGAGAGAGAGGGGGTGTTTTACAGAGCGAGTCCTGCAAGGCAAGAGGATTGCTTGTGGCTTAGCGCAGAGAGAGGGGACATTTTCTGTCCCTCTGCCTTTTTCCTGATTGTCCTGAGCTCGTGCCTTTCTGACACAGAGAATAATCACACTCACATGTTACCCTGAAAAGACACCGGGCACTGCTGAGAGCAGAGGGACCCACTGCCGAGGTCTCAGCACCCCACTTCTCACCAAGGACACACATGGTTCATGTCACACACCCAACAGCATTTCCTCGGCTGGAGCATCTCTGCGCTTCTCCACAGGGCATTCAGGTACCACCAGGATGCCATGGGACAGATTTGCAACATGGGGGGCAGCTCAGAGCTTGGAAGGACTTAGCAAGGAGATCCCCAAGTGTCCTAATGATGGTCTCTCAGTAAGGGAGAGTCAGCTCCTTTGCCAGGGAATGACACAGACCACGTTGCCCACAGCTCCACAGCTTAGAGGGAAGCTGGGACACTGGTTACCTTGTTCCTATGGACGCACCTGCATGAAAGGGCCCACAAGATCAGCATTTGACTCTGCAGCTGCAACTCCCATCTGCAGAGAGCCCGACAGCAAAAACAAGATATCAAGAACAATATCGAAGGCTAGTGGACAAACAAGGAGAAATGCAGTGGTGGTGTAGGTGAAAGAGGCAAGCGGAGAGACAGCCGAGCGCTCGGGACAGCCTCACCCAGCTGTGCACGCCAGTGCCCAGGCATCACATAGCCAAGCAGTTGCTGTCAGCCCCTGTGCTCTCCAGAGTGCAATGGGCATGTGACTGGAGAGCTGCACCAATGCTTTGCTGGAGCTCTGGATGCAGATGAGGTCGTTCGTGCCTTGGACCCCACAGCCCTGAGGGCAGAGGCTTTGCTGGGTGGCAGAGGAGGCAAGTGGGCTTTCTCAGAGGAAAGTGTCTGCCTTGGCGGGGGACAACATGGAGTTTTCTGAATTCTCCCTCCCACCACATTTCGGGGTTTGTTTTCCTCTCATGCCCCTACTGCCTGGAGATTTTCACCCTGGGATGTGTTTCCCTGTCCTGTGTCTTTTTCCTGAGTGTTGGGTTTGCCTGGCAAGGACCCTGCCCAGGAGGGTCCCGTAGTGCAGGGGTTTGCAGATGGCCACATAGCGGTCGTAGGCCATGATGGTGAAGGAGGTAAAAATCTGCTAACACAAGAAAGGCAAGCAGAAAGGCTTGTGCAGCACATCCCACGTAGGAGATGCCCCTGGTGTCCCAGAGGGAATTGGCCATGGATTTGGGGAGAGTGGTGGAGATGGAGCCCAGGTCGAGGAGGGAGAGGTTGAGGAGGAAGAAGTACATGGGGGTGTGGAGGCAGTGGTTGCAGGCGATGGAGGTGATGATGAGCCCGTTGCCCAGGAGGGCAGCCAGGTAGGTGGCCAGGGAGAGCCAGAAGTGCAGGAGCT